>NW_017306497.1:1638592-1641859 GCF_000935625.1 Nanorana parkeri
GAGGGGGCGTGTCTGAGCGGACGTCTAGAGACGCCCGCTCAGATCTAGAGAGCTCCGGGCCGGCCGTTTTTCTACTTCGGCCGGCCCGGAGGCAGTTAAACAAGCTGCTAGCAGGTTTCATCTTCGATAGGTCTAGAGCTTACTGAAGCCTGGTAGCAGCTTGTTAAAGTGACAGTAAACACTCCCGTTAAGATCTGTGTATTTTAAAGATGACCTCCAGGCAAAATAAGAAAAAAGTAAAATATAGAAATGCTTACCTGTCACACATCCAAGTCTTTTGTTTTCTTCTATACTCTTCCTGCGGTCCAGAATATTCAAAAATAGTGGCCTCATTTCTGTTAGAACGCTATTTAGTGTGAAAGGGACCAGTCACTTCTGCTTGCTTTTCAAGTGCAGGGTTACTAGTCCCTTCACCGCCCGCCGTAATGCACCCAGCCAGCCTGAAATCATCATCTGAGCACTGTCTGCAGGAGGAGACCACAAGCAGGTTGGTGGCTGGGTCTACACAGCAGCAGTGCAATCAAAACTCCGCCTCCCTTAGCAAATCTTCGCCTTGCCGTAGGGTACAGTGCTTTGTTGCCATCTGCTGCCTAGCAACACAAAATGCTAACAACTCCCTGCAGGTCAGTGGAGTAGTGATCTGCCTTGCAAAGTGCACCCACCTTTCTACTCTAGCCCACTGTTGCCAGTCCAGTTTGCTGCAGCAATGACAGGGGTGTCCTCTGCTCCCCTGTCACAGCTCATGCAGCTGCCGATAATTGCCTCATTAACATAACCCTGCTCCAACCTGCAGGCACCCTTCCCACAGGCGGTCCAATCCCTCCTATAGGCTGTAACTAAAGGGAACCTAAAGCCCAGCGATGTCACAGGGCAGAAAAATATGAAAATCTGCAGAACAGAGGCAAGTTAATAAATATTTTTGATACCTTCTAAAGGGGTTCAGCTTTAAAGGCTTTAACAAACCTTGCCAAAAGCTCTGCAAATGCTTTGTAAAAGTTTGCTGTACACACTGTTCTTCTACAAGATGAAGGATATGTGAACAAGGACCCACAGTCCAATCAAACATATTGAGGAGTTTTATACGTTGTATAAAACTCCTCAACACTGTGTAAACTCCAACATGGACCTTACATAGGTTTAGGCCTTCTAAGCAACAAATCGCCAGGGCAGCACATGAATTGCGAGTATAAGTGAGTTTTAAAGAAGTCGTCGCTGTACTAAATGCAGTTTTTCTAAGCTTTTGCTATAGACCACTAGGTTGCCCCTGGTAATAATTGTGAGGTTTTATAAGATGCCTAGTAAGGAGTACCGAAAATGGACCAATTCAAGGTGGAATAACATACATATCCATGAGAAGAAAGGCTTTCCATGGCTTAACAACTTCTTCATGGAAAAGATGATTGCTCGCCTTTAGGTATGTGTAATACATTTACTAAAGGGAAATTACTCTAATGTAGGTAACATATGCTGCTCATACAGCTTAGTGAACCAGCCCAATGAATGCCACTGTACAGGTCACACAGAGCTCACCTGTTTACACATCAATCACAACTATATGATTCCTAAATACAAAACAAATCTATGCCGATTCACTTATCGATACAGAAGTAAAAATTGAGAAGGAAGGTGAACTGTATGCGCGCACTCAGTATGGCATTTATTATTCACATTTTGAGCTGCAAAAGGTAAATACATTTAAAGCCTGAGAAAAACACTCTAAGGGAGTGATGTGTGATGTCTGCTCTCCGACTGAATCAAAATCTCACAAGGACGACAGTGACATCATAACACCTTAAAGGGACACTAAACTCAGGAGTTAAATCTTAAAAATACATTCAAGTACCTTAACTATCAACAGAAATGTATCTTATTTGTGTATCACTCAGCTGTAGATCCTCAAATCATCTCTGAATTGGTGCTGAGACTGTCCTTCCTTCAGTTCCAGGGGTAATTACTAGCATGGCATATTAGTCAACACACCAGTTTCCATCCAACACAGACTTACAACAGTGGAACTAACCTTAAAATATCATTGCCTGCTCCTGTCAACTCCCTAACTTGCAGGGTAACTGCACTTTATATTCATTTCAGACCTATTATCAATACTGAAAACAGTATTCTTTCTCCATTTTGTTTCATTAAAGGAGAACTATGAGGTGAGTGATTTCCGCTCATCTTCATAGTTAGAGCCGACGTGTGACAAAGAAGCTGTCACAGGTTGACTCTATCGATCGGGAAGTGAGCAGAAACATGCCGCCGATCCGCTCACGTCTCAATAGTCTCCCTGCAGTGAGCGGTGACTGTCAGTCATCGCTCCCCACCTCCCCTCTCCGATCCTCCAGCGCTGACTGGTGGAACGGACGGGGCGGGCAGAGCTGGCTCTGCCTCTAGATAGGCAGAGCCAGCTGTCACTCACACAGCTGGGTGGATCTCGACAGTAACGTTGGGCTCCGTCCCGGCTGCGGCGCTCACAGTATAGCGCGGGCAATGGCCCACGATATACTGAGCTTTGGGTCACAGGAGGAGGTTAATATATGTCCTCACGTGACCCTAAAGAAAACTATGGGGAAAAATACTTACCCCATAGTTCTCTTTTAAGCGCCCATGGGATCTTCAGGTTTCCACAATGCCCAACTGGGAATGTAGATATTTCTCTTGTTGCGATGTGGCACCTGTAAAAATAATGTAATGTTGCATATATGTGACAATTCAACAGTTTACCGTTGATAGCTGCAGCTCCATATGAAGCAAAATGTAAGCATTTCCAGTAGGGCACAATGAATACTTGAAAAGACCACATGGACTTACTGAAACAATTGAAGTGATGGACACTACGTACAAAATGGATTATTTCACTGCCTTCTTTTACACAGTCAAATGCGTCACAAAAGTGCCAATACTGTATCCTACCAAGGCTCCCCTACATTGATCACACATTTAAAAGCAATATATCAAAAGCGTTGTTTATGAGTCAACATGTCCACAAATGAATACAAACCTCTTCAAATTATGATATGCATAAAAGATTCACAAAAGTTGTGCAGGAAGGGACGATAGCATATGTTAAATTAATGCAATACTTAAATGTGAAAGTGCTATTTTTTGTGGTAGTATTTTCTTTTTGTAGTTTGATTTTCTTTTTTTTTTCACTTAAAGTCTAACAGTAACAGCGATTCATCAGTGCATGAAACTGTGAAATTCCCCTCCCCCGGGGCAAAAGTAGTTACTTTACAAGAAAAAAAAAAAAAAAAAAAAAAAAGAAAAAAA
>NW_017306497.1:1642966-1665533 GCF_000935625.1 Nanorana parkeri
CCATTTTGTTTCATTAAAGGAGAACTATGAGGTGAGTGATTTCCGCTCATCTTCATAGTTAGAGCCGACGTGTGACAAAGAAGCTGTCACAGGTTGACTCTATCGATCGGGAAGTGAGCAGAAACATGCCGCCGATCCGCTCACGTCTCAATAGTCTCCCTGCAGTGAGCGGTGACTGTCAGTCATCGCTCCCCACCTCCCCTCTCCGATCCTCCAGCGCTGACTGGTGGAACGGACGGGGCGGGCAGAGCTGGCTCTGCCTCTAGATAGGCAGAGCCAGCTGTCACTCACACAGCTGGGTGGATCTCGACAGTAACGTTGGGCTCCGTCCCGGCTGCGGCGCTCACAGTATAGCGCGGGCAATGGCCCACGATATACTGAGCTTTGGGTCACAGGAGGAGGTTAATATATGTCCTCACGTGACCCTAAAGAAAACTATGGGGAAAAATACTTACCCCATAGTTCTCTTTTAAGCGCCCATGGGATCTTCAGGTTTCCACAATGCCCAACTGGGAATGTAGATATTTCTCTTGTTGCGATGTGGCACCTGTAAAAATAATGTAATGTTGCATATATGTGACAATTCAACAGTTTACCGTTGATAGCTGCAGCTCCATATGAAGCAAAATGTAAGCATTTCCAGTAGGGCACAATGAATACTTGAAAAGACCACATGGACTTACTGAAACAATTGAAGTGATGGACACTACGTACAAAATGGATTATTTCACTGCCTTCTTTTACACAGTCAAATGCGTCACAAAAGTGCCAATACTGTATCCTACCAAGGCTCCCCTACATTGATCACACATTTAAAAGCAATATATCAAAAGCGTTGTTTATGAGTCAACATGTCCACAAATGAATACAAACCTCTTCAAATTATGATATGCATAAAAGATTCACAAAAGTTGTGCAGGAAGGGACGATAGCATATGTTAAATTAATGCAATACTTAAATGTGAAAGTGCTATTTTTTGTGGTAGTATTTTCTTTTTGTAGTTTGATTTTCTTTTTTTTTTCACTTAAAGTCTAACAGTAACAGCGATTCATCAGTGCATGAAACTGTGAAATATTTTACCAGAAAAAAAAAAAAAAAAACAAGAGAGAAACAAAAATTCGGAGATTTTCTGGTTTGGACAATTCTACTTTACAAGCTCACAAGTTCTTCCAAAACGATTTCCATTAAAACAGCATGCTGGTAAAAGCAAAGTGGACGAGATGCTGTCATGCTGGCAGAATGACATTGGCAACAGAGATCTGTCCTCTCATAAGGCAGGGACTGTAATATTTATGCCGTAAAACAAGTCTGGAGTGAGTTCGCTTCTTCGCATAAATATTCCCGGTGACCTGCTCGGAGCGCTCGTCTCATCCGCACTGGTCAGGCCGGCCTCTGGATTATGCCATGTAGAGGAAAGTGTTGATATCAGACTCATCTCTCCGGATGTACTTGTGTTCTATGAGCCATTCGATTTGTTCTTTGATCATTTTTTTCTGTGGCAAGAACATGTTTTTCAAAATTTCTACGAGTTCAGTCTGGAGCTGAGCGTTGGTAATTTTCTTCCTCATCTTCATGATCTGAATAATGGCCTCCTGAAAAATGAATGAGAGGTTTCATTATAAGTAAGGGAGGAGAGCTCAGCCTCCTGTGGCAGTGCGGGCTGTCTCCGCCCACACACCGCTCCGCCGGACTGAGATAGGCGGCAGAGCGGTGTGGGAGGAGACGCCGGCCACTCACAGCGCTCTCCACCTCAGCGCTCGGCCGTCACTTTCTCTCCTGTGTCCCCGCTGGGACACAGAGCAGCGCCCAGCAGGGAGGAAAGAAATCAGGGATGCACCGATGTATCGGCAGGAAAATGGCACTTTCGGCATTATGCCAAAAGTGCCATTTTCGGCCGATATGTTTCGGCGGCCGATATATTGGTGCATCCCTAATTATAAGGAAAGGCTGATATCAGAGAACAATGAGCATTTTCCTTGCTTTGAAACTCAACTTCAGGCAAACTGCTAATTATATAGATGAAATGCATACATGGGAGCTCTTTTACTTGCCAAAAGATTTGTATTTCTGCCCATCCAGTCCCGAGATTTCTACAGCTCAGCCACACAGTGCAACCCTGTATGGCAGAGCAGGAAACCTGATTTTTCTCTGCTACAGCTAAGTAAAATTTACTGGTCTTGTCCCTCTCTCAGAGTGTGACTGGACAGTAAAAGAAGAAGCAGTAGACTGATGAGCTCATCTCTCTGTTGATCTGTTAGCACATAACCACTGCAGTACATGTTCTGCTTCTCCCTCTCCCAGTCTGAGCTCTATTGTACAGGGGATTGCAGGAGGTTGATATCAGGGCAAATACAGCTACTGTACTCCTTGTATTAAATAGAAATTAACTACATAGACTTCTTCAAACAACCACCTGCTTTGAACCAGGTAATACAAAATCATGTAGTGCTGTGGTTACATGAATTAGTCATTGGGCAGAATGTAAAATACAACACTGCTGATCTACAACAAAACATCATAAACTGCATGCAATGTCCTGGTACATACCTGAGTCCTCAGTATTCGGAGCTGTACAATGCCTTCATTTTCTTCCTCCCTCATTCTCTCGGTTGTGAGTTGCAAGCGTCCAATTAAATTGATTTTTCCTCTTTTCTGAACTTTTGCATTTTTTCTTCAGGAGAAAGTGGGAAAAATATTTGCACAATGTAAAAAACTCTGTAAAGTAATTCTCCAACTAGATTCCTGTGGTTTGATTTCTGTAATTTATCAATTTAAAGGGAGGCTTCCATGGAACAAAATACCTGAGTGAGAAGCCTTACATAGGAGATGCCATTTGAAAACTCCGGTGCCTCATGCTAGCTGCACAGCAGCGCGGCTCACAGTGACTGACATCACAGAGTCAGCACTAGCATGTAATCCAGGGCTCAGGGATCGGCAGCTTCTGGCACCACTGTTTTCCTTTATGACAGATTCCCTTAAAACACATGCAGAGTAAAGGAACAGGTTTGCTCATGCTTCCTTCCCCAGCAGCATATAATCATCTTTCCTTTGCTCCCCCAGCACTTTGTTCAGCCATGTGAAGCAAAGAAATTGCATGGTCCTGACAGGTGACGTATTACCCTTCCTCACATGTGACAGAACATGCTTGGCGATAAGCCTAGTATTATCACATTGGATGACAAGAATATCCTGAGCCCTTGTAAGCTCTGGCTAGAACGCAGAACATACAAAAGACTTCATTGCTCCCAGAGGGGGGCGAACAAAAGAGGAAAAGGTGCAGCTGGATAGGGGGCCATTAAAGAAATCCTGTTGCTTTGCCTTGCATTAGACAGAAAATAAAGGGAAGTGTACAATTTTAAAGTTGTCACTGGAACCGGAGTACAGGGCAAATGGGAATACCAGTTCAGGTGACATCTGTCATATGTAGGATATCCCTTCACTTTCTTTTGTCTTTTCCTAGGCAGGAAGTGGGACACACAGGGCAGCAATAAAGAAAAAAAACTTCCTAATTTTTTTGTATACTTCAAAAGAGTTTTGGTTGAAGTTCCAGTTAACCTCATCCTGTCAGGATCATCTATATTTAGATGTATACTATTGATACTTTTTATGGAGTACACGCAGGCAGACCTATTTCATGGTGTTCCAGCACCCCTATGTTATATACATAAACAATCAAATCAAGCCAAGCGTTTTATCACACTTACATCAAGCTGAACTCCTGGTTTACTGAAAACAAGGTGCCCTCTGTGAAATCTTTAGGAGAATTTACTTGTGGTTCATATGACAGAACTTGCCTCTTCAATTTTGGAAACGCTACAAGAGACTGAATTAGGTCAAAGAAATTAACATTGATTCAATAAATATTAACACATAACACAAACCTTTATCCAGCACAACAATAATCCAAAGCACAAAATATAAAGATATATTAGTAAAGGAGGGTCATACATTTATGTTCAAGTCTGATGTGCCTCACTTTTGCCTAGGCAATCTGCCAATCCCTGCAGGCTCCATGTAGAAGAAAAGGAGTGTAGGTAAATCCCTTTCATTAACCCCTTCATGACTGAGCTAGTTTTTAGTTTCTGTTCCTAAATGACTGACACACTTTTTACATTTTTGCTGTGTGATTCTTCCACAGCAGCAAGTTTTGATTATTTTTAGAATTTTTTAAATAATAATTATAGTATAAAAATATATTTATATATAAAAGTTTTATCTTCCTAATTTTTTGTACACTTTATTTTTTTTACACTTTGTAAAAAAAATAAAAAAACATTTTTTTTTGTCAGTTTATATCAAGCAATCACTATGACTGCTTAATAAATTAACTTTTTTAAAATTTTTAGTTATTATCAGGCTGCTCCAAACTTAGGAACAGCTAATAATAACTTTAGAGACTGATCCTGACAGCATGTCAGAATCAGATCTCACTAAAGGTCTTAGTCCTAGACGATCAAAACTGATACATTTCACTCAAGAGATACATTTGTATCTAGTGGTTGAAATCATTTAACATCATTTAACATCAGGCCAGGCTATACAGCTGTCAAAACGAATAGCAGAGAGGTGAGTCTCTGCTACCTCTCTGCTATCTTCAGCTGTCAGATACAGGATCGCTATTTAGCGAACCCGTATCTGAATGTAAAGGCTTCATTCTTTCATTAATGAAAGAAAGAAGCTTTTACAAAAGCTTAACTATTTCATTAATGAATGTCTCAATAGTGAGGCATTCATTAATGACTGGAACTGCTGAGAATCAGCAGTTACCAGCATTACAGAGGCTAATATAACTCGGTACGTACAGTGTACGTGGCCAGTCATATAGCCACTTTGTGACGGGACGTACACTGTACGTCTCCCGTCACGAAGGGGTTAATACTTAAAAAGCCTGTAAGGGAAGAGATAGGGTACCATGATGGATGAAGCATATTTCATCCCCAGATTTGTTCAGTGTTCTTAAATGTTTCTTCCATCATCGCACCCTGTCCCTCCTTTTGTCGGCTTCTTGGATGTGATAGTTTTGGACACCCCATGGAAGCTGATCTACCCGGTGATATGCTGTGACCAAGTCGCTACTTTGTAAATGCATCTTCCGGCGCACGCTGTTCTGCTTTATCTCTTGAATGAATCCCAAACAACAAAACATACCCAAAGAGTCCTTCTCAGCTCTGCATCTGGTAATTCTGTTGCTAGTTTAAGATTTTCAAAACTAATCTTCTCTTTAGGCCTCTGGTTCCAAGCAAACAAAACAGCCAGCTGAAATGTTGTCACCTCGAGGTCATACTGTCCAACTTCATTCTTAAAGGTGATCTGTAACATGCAAGGACGGTGGTTAAAGGGAGATTATCATTTATGAAATAAAGGAGCTGCGATTCATTGATTTCTATTATTAATGGTCTCACTGGCCATGTACTTATTCTATAACAGGTCTGTAATAGCAGATCCCAAATGTCTTGTTACAAAATGTATACTAAAACATGGACAAAACAAACATAAAAGGCCAAAGCTGTCCATGTGTAGAAAATGATGAAGGAAATCAAAGAAACATACTATTTTTAACTGGGACAACTAGAGTAGAACTGCGGGTGTATATTTCCTGTAAAAAGAACATCTGTTGTGACAGGTTCCCTTCAAAGAAACATTTCAGATATATTACATACTGTACATTTGTTTGTCCCAATAGATATCATTATAGAGGCAGCTATGCTTAACTGTTATTTTACTAACCATATATTGTGTAAGTGTTACACTTCAATTCAGCCTCAAAGAGATTACTGTGCTCCCCCTGACAATGCCTCCATCTGCTTTTTTCTCCATAAGGATGAAGCCATCTTTATTCAGGCATTACCCAGGGTCAGCACCTACCCCCCTGAATAAGCTCAGAAATGACACAGTCATGTCAATCCTGAAACCTGACCAGTTCTTGGCTGTGACCCTAAATATGTGACACGGATTAGCCTCCTGCTCCAGCCTCACGCCCTGTGACATGCTAATGGGTTACAATGTTACAGTCTGATGACTTGGGGAGAGGAGACTGAGGAAATTCTTCCACCTGCCTGCAGCAGACCGATGACATCATATGTGTGTAGCCAAAGTCTCCTGGAGCACAAGGGCCACTTTTTAATAATAGACGGTGGATATAAAAAATAAAAAAAAGATACTGTTTCTGCATATCGTCACATTAGGAATCTATTCATGTAGACTAAGAAAAGAAGAACTGTGTAGGACCTGAACAATGTATTGTACTCTCATTTGATACAAGGACTGATATAAACATTTCAATGTACTCTATAAAACACTGCAGAGTATTGGTATTACACTGTATAATGTAAATACAACAACACAATACAACTGATTGCACCACGAAAAGTGGAGTCAATGCTCATTAATACTCTACCGATCAGGTAAAGTGTGAGTAGTGGCACCTGGTGTTCAACTTTAGTATCAATGGCCTTCATAATGAAATGTACACACAGCTACCAGGATATTTAGTAAGCTGCACCTTGCCGACTCTTATGAGCCAGTCCTAAGCGAACATTACTCACAATGCCATTAGACATTAAATGATGCCAGTGCAATTTCCTTCCACTGTGGTTCTTCTTGTAGAATTCTTCTACTTCAGGGATGAGGTCTTCCAGTTCAGTGGGAAGAGACACAAAGACCTTTTCCGAACTCCTCGACCATGCACCCGCGTTTAAAATCTTAATGTTCACAGAATCAGCTGCCATAAGAAAACAAACAACCAATAAAAACTAGTAAGGAAACATCATGAAGCAGAAATGTATCTGGCTATCCCAACAGGTTTTGTACATATCAAAAAACATAGCTGAAGGCAAACTCTGATGGCTGCATTTTATCACAAATAGGTACCAATTTCAATAATCGATTATAATCGATTATGTCGATTAGTTGTTGCAGCCCTAAAAGACGCCAAAGCCCCACCCCCATATATATTCAACCTTACACCAGTACTAAATAAACCCCACCTTCTATCAAATCAGGATAAAACTGCAAGAGCTACTTTTACCCACTTCATATTCCTGCGTTTGAAACACACATGCTATGCGTTTCTTTGGTCACAGTAGGTTCTACTAAAGGTGCATTTGGATTGTAGGTAATGCAGGTCAAACGCAGGCCTGGCATGCAAACACGTGTATTTGAACATCTCTGTGTTTGAACAAAAAATGCTGCATTTATTGCCCATTTAGACATACAAAGATGCCATGTCACCTCCAACTATCCCTTTAATTACCTAGCTCTGCTATAGGAAAACTGCTCAGAGGCAAACAGAACCAGCACAGATTTTAATAAGGCTGCTCCCAAGATACTACTACATTACTAGGAAAACCGAGTGTAGCCATGAGGCTCCAAAACCACACTACTTCACAACATTTTGCGACTACCGTGTTTCCCCGAAAATAAGACACTGTCTTATTTTATTTTTTTCACAAAAAAAGACACTAGGTCTTATTTTTGGGGGATGTCTTACCTGGCTGCAGCTGTCCGCTCTGCCGTCCAGGGAGCCACAAACAGGTGGGCGGGTGTGCGGGGCGTGTCTGGCAGGGGGGCGGGAGGGAGCTGCGGCCGGTCTTTACATGTAAAATTTAATTACATGTGCAGCTACCCCGAAGGTAAGACCTAGCGCTATCTTCAGGGATTTCTGTAATATAAGACCTACCCCGAACTAGGTCTTATTTTCGGGGTAGGTCTTATATTACAGAAATCCCCGAAGATAGCGCAAGGTCTTATTTTCGGGGTAGGTCTTACTTTCGGGGAAACACGGTAGTACAATCTCTTCAAATTATTTTGTGTCATACCTGGAAGTGCTAATTTATTATTTTTATGCATTTCTTTGAAAGCTTGATTTAAATCTTCAGATACTTTAATGTCTTGAAACATCCGAGCCAGTTTATTTACATAATCAGCAGGCATTCCGACTTCCTTTAAAGTACAAAAGAAAAACACATCACAAGTCATATACATTATCTCGAATGATGAGTATCTAATGCTGGGATCTCTGCTGCTTACTGTACAAATACTACAGCTCTCTTTTTCAGGCGCTGCGACTGAGTATTCCGGCTACAGTACAGTGCAGGGATCCTGTTGTGTAGCTGGCCCCTCCTCTATTTACAAAAAGTCTTGTATTATTTTCACAGAATGAAAGGCATTCTGTGGATGGATGAGTGAAAAGGAGGGGTGGGTAAGCGACAGACTCTCCCCTCATTAATTCACAGAACACCCTTTTCTCCATGGAGCTCCGCTTAAACTACATAGGGGGGATTTATCAAAACTGGAGCAGAGAGAATCTGGAGCAGTTTCCCATGGCAACCAATCAGCATCTCTCTACAGTTTGCTCAGGTGAGATTTGAAAAAGAGAGAGATGCTGATTGGCTGCAGTGCAAATCTGCTCCAGTTTTGATAAATCCCCCCCATAGAGTTTACAAGCACTTTTCTATCCTGCATGTGCCACATTTATGGGGTCATCACTGATAAAAATGGTGACAATAATTGTGAAACATACATGTTTAGTATTTTCAGCAGTCAATAAACACTGACTTGTATTGCAGAAACAGCAGCTCATTATAAAAAGGTTAGGCTTTGGTATTCCGATTTGTAGTATGCTGGCTATACAGACAATAGGGGCATTGCAGTATTGAGACATCATGCTGCCCTGGGCACACAAAAATGATGATCCCTTTTAAAGCATGTGATTGGTATCGCTATAGGTGGCAGCAAGCTGTATAAAGGACTATTTTTCATCTGTACAGACCACCAAGCATTGTCTGCGGTGGTTTCAGTATACCGGGAGCTGCAGCTCACGATATACTGAGCTTTGTGTCACGGGAGGAGGTTAACATATGTCCTCCCGTGACCCTTAAGAGAACTATAGGGAAAAACACTTACCCTACAGTTCTCTTTTAAGCCTTGCACTGTTGGGGTAGACCCACTGCAAGGGTAAGGATTTGATTTACACAGAGTTCTACTTTAAAAACGTTTCCACAAGACTGAAAGAACCTATAAGCGTGTCTATGGATATCTTTCTTACCCTGAGCCATTCCACCATGTTCTCTTCAATCTCACTGTCTGCGGAGATGTCCAGAATGAGACGCCTGGTGAGGTGAGCTTTGTGATATCTCATGAACACATCTTTATTCTGAACATATTTGAGCACCAGCAGCTGTGAATAACAGAACATGATTGACACATGACAAGAAGAAGAATACATACATCACTGAATGAACTAAATTTCAATTTCCTTAGAAAACTTTCCCCTGAAAGTTTGTAAAGGCAAATGACTTTGAAGATGCTTAGGCCAGGTTCACACCCAGGCGATTTATTGCGCGGATTTAGCTGTGCGAAAATCGCACAAAATCCAGATTTGCATCCAAGTCAATGGAGACTGTTCACACCTTTGCAAAAAGGTGCAAAAGCTTTTTCGGGCGGTTGTCACGCGGTTTTGGCCCTATAGACATCTCTATGCAGAGGGAACCGTGCGTTTTCCACATGGTGATCGCGCCAAAAACCCCCAAAAATGCAATCGCTTAGGTGTGAACCAGGCCTTATTCTCATGTAATACTGTCACTTTTTCCTTGTCTGTCTGTATAACTATCTATCTTCTCTTGTATTTATTAAACACTGCTTCCAAATGTAGGAACTGACAACTTCTAAAAAATGCATAATTGTTCTGAGCTGAAAAAAAAACAAAAAACAAGGAGAGCAAGAAGAACAAGAATCTGAAGAAATTAACTTAGGCCTTGTTCACACCAAATGCAGAGCAGATCCGCTCAGGTTTCTGCACACGCAGTGCAGTGGGTTGTGCCGCGTTTTTGATGCGTTCCGGGCCGCTTTTGGTAAAAAATATATATATATATTTTTTTTTAGTTTAACATGGGATTTCTGTGCATTCCAGGCATTTGCATGCGTTTTTGATGCGTTTGCATGCGTTCCCGAGCAGATAAAATAGGGCTTGCTGCAGTTTTTTCACCTGCTCTGGACCTGCACGCTGCGATGTGAACTGGAGCAAAAAATACCATTGGACGCAGTTTTGATGCGGTCTGCAACTGCTCTGCTCCGCGCTTGGTGTGAACAAGGCCTAAAGCAGACCCAAAAGGTTACATCTACTGCCTTCTTACAGACATAAACAGAATTGTTTTTCGTTCAGCCTCTGGGCTGAATTAAAAAATAAAATCAGATAAATTTCTCTATCCCCAGTGTGGAAGGATGAATCTCCTGCTATAGTATTTTGATAGCTGGTGCCCGCCTCTATTAAAATACGTAAACAGCGACTGCAGCTGATGAACTGTTTGGCCCTTAATCAACTTTTGTCGAGTCGGTAGGGCCACCCACTGTAAGAATTTTGTCCGATTCCTTTGATTTGGCCAAAATTCTTACAGTTTATGGCCAGACTAATATTTTACTCACACTACCGGTCTAATTTGTAGCTTTCCACAGCATGTTAGAGGAATCTATTATTTTGAGTTTCCTTTAAAAAAAAACCCACCACAAATGCACATAATCTCTGCTCTGTATATTGCTGGCAAATGTATCAGAGAAGCATAAAGTTGTTTAACTACAGATATGGGTCCAATCAATAACATTACACTTAATTTAGAATAATGACCTAGCTGAAAACATTTGTAGTTACAGAGCTGTTAGTCTTCAAATGCTCCCTATGTCGCACAATGGAGCCCCTTGGATTATAGTCAAGTCCAGATTAAGCCCTGCCCCTTATGTCAAATGCCAGGGCAACAGTGCTGGGAAAATAGAGAGTGGAATATCCTTAGTAGGCAATGACAGCAATAAAAACCTGACAGGTGCTCTAACTCCTCACCAGTCTATTCAAAACTATATACACACACACACACACATATATATATAAAAACATATATAAACATTTGGCTTCAGATATACTATAAGCTCTTCACTTTGCAAGCCCGCCCCACCATTTACAGCTCACTGTCAGAATCTCAGTGGGCAGTAGAGGGCTCTGGTATTGTACTCCTGAGGCTGGGGTCAGGGCTCAGTGATGAATTGGAGAGAAGTAGAGGCTCTTTATATCACCTGGCCCTGTAATTCAGGGTCCTGCCCAGGAACACAGTAATTGATTTGAATACAAAGGCAGATGCAAGGAGTCACCACAACTTGCCTGCATGCATTTACCAGTATTGTTGGCTTATACACTATGGCAGATCTTACTGGTACACTGTAGGCCGGAGTTTAGTTTAACAAAAGTAATTTCCAGTGTAGTGACAATGAATAAACTCTGGTCTGCACTGCTGTGATTCTGGGTATGATTCCTACTATGGAAAAGATCATTTGGGGAGCTAGGACTAATGTGCATAATCTACAAGCTCTGTAAACCGCTATGAAAGTTGTTGTCATATGAATGAATAAAAAAACCACATACCACTTCCTTCAGTTTTGCTTCAATTTCTTCTGAAGTGAGTTTTTTACTGAGAGGTGTTTTTCTTAACAACATATCACAGTAATTAGCAAGTAATTCCGGGCACTTTGACTCGGGCTGCGTTTTCAATCCCACCCTAAAACAATAAAATGTTCCATGAAAGAAAGCAACTCCTGCTGGACAGCAGTCCCATTCTAGCTTTTAAGTTACTTAAAACACCATTTTAGGAAAGTCTGTACTATAATATCACTGTTACATGTTTGCTGAAAAACTGGTTTGAAACTCCCCCCTAGAGATTCTTATGTTTGCTGGGATTCCACACCAAGGTAATATTTAGGTTTGTATATCGAACATTTTCATGAGGAAATTATCATGAGGTAGAATAAATCATGTAGCTATAAAAAAAGAAAATCACACTTGGGATACACCCCTCCTCGTATAGTAAGGACCCATTCACACCATTTTATTGTGCATGCTTTGGTGTCCAGTGGTGCCATTCATTTTAAATTTCACCCCAATGTATTTCCACAATGCACTTGTGTTGCAACCTTATTGCACTAGTTGTTTTGCGCTATGAAAAATGCAGCTGGTATAATTTTTTAACCATTTGTGGTGAGTTAATTTGAATGGTCTGTCTTAAGGCAATGCATATTAATAATTAGATAATCCTGGTGTGAACAGGCCCTAATGCTCTTTTAGTCTATAGAGCACTATGGGCTCTAATTCTCCTTTAGTTTTGGGGTATATAATAGAAAGTAATACTTACCGCATTTCTCCCTTGCCTCTAAAATATAGGTAGGCCTTTAATGTCCTCAAGGCAGTTGATAATGTTGGCGAGGGACTGGTTTATACTGGAACTGTTAGTTAGGAAGTTTGTGGGACTCAGGAATTGTCAGGCAGTCTATGTAATGGTATTAGTCTTGTCATTGGCTGCAGCTCTGGCCTTCAGCTGTGAGGTAAAGAATCTGGCCACATTGTTTAGCAGCCGGGGTTGCTAGCTGGAGTCTTGCCGCTCAGCTGCGGAGTAATGCATCTGCCCCATGCCTTCAGCTGGGATTGGCCTGGGTCTATGGAGGCACTCTATTTAATCTTTATCAGCCAGTGACTCAGTGCTTGTGATAGAGATTCCTGGCTGATCAAGTGTGCTCCTGTATTTTGATCCTGGTTTGACCTTCGGCTATGTTTTTCGATTCTCGCTTGTCTGCTACCTGCCCCTCGGCTATGTTTTCTGGATACTCTATCGTCTGCTGCCAGCCCTTACCATTTGCAACATTTCCTGGATTCCTCTTCTGCTAATTCTGATCTCACCTTCCACTGCCCTATGCTGCATTTACAGGCCTGTAGTGACATCCATGGCCAGAGTATACAGTACAAGTCCTGGTGGCATCCAAGTACCGGTAGGCGCTCTAGCCTTAAGGGAAAGGTGGCTGTTAAAGGTAAAAAGCATCATCACCATATACTCAGACCTGGGTGTTTGCATACAAGACCTTACAGAAAATTAAAAAAATTAAATTAAAAAAATTAAGTCATACTCTCTATTACATGTCCCCTAGGCTAAACAAGCATTAGGCCCTTTACTATGCAGGAGGGGGCCACCCAAATGTTAATGTTATAAGTTGACCAGTTGAGTTCAGCATTACAGTAGCTTGACCCTTACAAGAAATGTGTAGTAGTTTTGTACATATGTCTTTTCTTATGGTCAGGTGGACCAGCCAAGTAGAGCTTTAGGCTCCTTTTCATACAGTTATTCCTATTTAGCTTACTGTTCAAAAAAGTGTTGTTTACAGAACTCAGAAGCTCAACATGAAATTTAAACTCAAAACACATCACAATGACTCACCCTTAATGAGAGGGCTCAGTCTGAGGTTTGAGTGACAGGCAATCTGTCTGGAAGGAGACATTGACTGTGATGGCTCTTAGGCCAATCAATGGTGCTAATGGAATCCTTTGTCATGCATGAAATAATTATTTAAAAACAAACTTCATATATATAGTACAGTACAAAGGCACTAAAAAAAAATGGGGATGCTTACAAAAAAAAACAAAAACCTAAATCATTATTTGGTGTGTTCGCCCTTTGCCTTAAAAACAGCAATAACTTTCCTTGCAATAAAGTTTTCTAGGGAACTCAGCAAGCAGGTTGTTCTAAACATTTAGGAGAACAATCTACAGTCCTATTGATTTAGGAAGTCTCAGTTGGCTGTCTCTTCCTGTAATCCCAGAAAGAGTCAATGATGTTGAGATCAGGACTTTGTGGGGACCATATTTTCTCTTCCAGAACCCCTTGTACTTTTCACTGAAGATAGTTCGTTATGACTTGTTTAAGGTCGTTGCCCTGCTGCAGAATGAATTTGGGATTGCTCAGATGCCTCCCTGATAGTATTACATAATAGATTTGATTTAGGTTTTTCTTTTTATGTACTTTGTAGGATGCTAATTGATAAATAAAAGTAATTTTTCCCCACAAGTGCCTAAAATTTTGCACAGTACTCTATATACAACAAACCGAAATAAAAAACGTATTTATCAATGATTGAAAGGGTAGGTGCGTAGATTAAGGAAATGAGCAACCTTAAATAAGCAGGGCAAATAAATAGAGTGCTAATTCCTGGGTCCCCCATCAACAATGAGAGAAAATACTTTACCCTTTTTGCTTTAGTGGTAACTCCAGTTTAAATATTGTTGCATCATTCACCACAGCCTTGTATGCCTAAAGGCAAAATTAAAATGATAGTTGCCTTTCTAAAGGTTACAAAATTCACAAATGCAAAGATATAAATTCAATAATGGCTTGGAAAAACAATTTGTTTGTATAATGCCAATACTGACTAATATAAATGGAAAAAATCCTTAAAATGACACTAAGCTCAGGAGTTGCATCTTAAAATGCATTAAAGTACCTTAACAATCAACAAAAATGTAGCTCATTTGTGTATCAGTCAATGTAGATTCACAAATCATCTCTGAATTGGCCGACAATGTCCTTCCTTCTGGAAAGTGGCTACTTTTCTTCCCTATGGTCTCTATAAGTGCTCCAAGCTCCCATGATGGACTACAATCTCACATTTAGTTTACTAATTTGTATTGAGATTTTAGTCTATTAGGGGAGCGAACTTAGAGAGGTGGCTTCTTTACAATACTCATAGGGACCATGGGGAACAAAAGTAGCCCCCCTCCAGAAGGAAGGAGTGTGTCAGCATCAATTCAGAAATGATCGATCTAAAGATGAGTGATACACAGTTACATTTTTGTTAATAATTAAGGTACTTGAATGCATTTTTATGATTTAACTCCTGAGTTTAGTGTCACTTTAACTTAAAGGTCATCAAACCCATCCCTGCCACCCATAAGATCAAAGAAATTAAACAAATGCTGTTATACACTGGTCTGGTTGCCATATCATATGTCACACCATGCTTTGTGAAGTACAAAAAAAAATTAATAAGTATTGAGCTTTTTTTTTTTTATAGGAACGTATAGTCATTAGTATGTTTGAAAATGTTTTTTTTCCCCCATTAGTTTGTCTTAAATGTGCCAGAATAATGTGCATAATATTGGATGGGCGGAATTATGAAGCGGTGCAGGGAACCAAGGAAATGAACACTCCCGGTTCTAGCAGCCAGGTGGGACCAAGGTTAGGGTGAGTATAGCTTTGTTATTTTAGACTCTGGATGAAAACACTTGCAGTGCGGGGGTAGCCCCCTTTTAAAAGCCACCTTCACCTTATAACAAAATTGCATCTGCAGTCCAGGGGCTTCAGTAGTTATAAAAAGAAAATGCAGCTTTCCAAACATTTGCCATACATAGGCCATTTATGCCCCACCCACCTTCTGTTGCTAGGACACTCCACAGCCATTGGGTACTCACTCCCAGCATCACAGAAGCGAGTGCTCTATTAATTCAAAACCTCATATACACGCAGTGGCCCCTCTCTCCACTTGTAGCAGCAGCTAAGCTCCATGATGCTGCTACAAGGAAAGAGCAAGTGCACTGCGCACATGTGGGTTTTGAACATGGAAAGCATTCACTCCTGTCATGCTGGGGACGAGTGTCCAACAGCTGTGGAGTGTCCCATCAACAGGACAGGATAGGACAATGGTAACTATGGGAGTTTTTCTGTCTGGTTACAGGGGGGTGCAAATGGCCTACAGGTTTTGTGATTACATTAAATAACATTTTTAAAAGCTGCGGTTGTTTTTGTTTTAGTCACAGAGGCCCCCTGACTGCATAGGCAATTTTTTTTCAAAGGTGAACTCAGCCTTTAAACACTTTAATCACTTTTTAAAGCGTTTTAACTAAACATTCTATAAATAAAAAGAAATAGAAAAGAAAAAGAATAGATAAATCAGGTATATCAAACTAAAATGTAAACCTACCTTGTCTCGAGCAGTAAGAAACCTTGGATCGTCTTGAAAAGCTTCTTTTACTAATTTGCTAAATCTATTAAACAATGTCAGTAATTGTTCTACATACTTCTCAGAATCCTATTCAACAAAAGATAAAGAAAAAACAGAATTAGTCTGTGTTAAGGCTATATCAGTCTGTCTACGCTTTGAGGAGAAAAATCACCAAAAATTACAGAATGAGAAAAAGTTTGCTTAATAGAGATTACTAAAAGGAGCACGTCAGATTCAAAGAAAACATTTTACCAAATCATTATCCAATGAGCATCCATATGAAAAATAAATCAGTAAAATTTCACTAAACTTTATCGCTATCACATACGGGGGCTAATAAAACCCCCTTATGTGGACAGATTGGACAGATTCCTTGTTAAGGTTTCACGAAATGAAAAAAATTCCATTGAGTCAAGAGATAGCAGTGATTCCGTTAGTGATAGTGAAAGTCGTCCTACGCAATAATCCTCCTCTCTCTTGTCCCTCTCACACCGGCCACAAAGGTACCTGTAATTGGTTTATTTTTCTTTATATTTTGTACAGTATTATATTACAGTACAGTATTGTAATCATTTTATATGAATATTTTTAGGATGTGGAACAAATCATCTGAATTTCCATTATTTCCTATGGGGAAATTCGCTTTGATATACAAGCGCTTTGGATTACAGGCATGCTTCCGGAACGAATTATGCTCGTAAACCAAGGTATTACTGTATAGTGGGATCATAAATTAATAGGAGGAGTAAAAGGTACTTGCAGCAAACATGATTCATTGGTTGAATCAAGGTTCATTAAAATACAGTGGCATATAGCATAAGCATACCTATGTAACAAAAGGTTTTGGGAGGCATAAAAGAATGTATGATATAAAAATTATACAGCGTGTCATAAAACATAGAAATATATTTACTGATTTCAAATGAAACAAAAACATTACAACGAGACTCCTATGCTATTAGCAGGTAACTAAAAGAACCACTCAAGTAAAATGTACAATTATCAAGTGTAAGGTCTGATAACAGAAAATACACAAACAAGGAAAATGCTGCTTGAAAGAGAGAAAGAAGGGATTGAGGGGAAAGGAAAGACTGAGAAAAGGGTAGGAAAAGGAGATAGAGATGGCGGTAAATCTGAGAATAAATGAATGGACACAGGAGAAGAGAATCACAAGGGAACATCAAAGGTGAGTCCCAGAACATTCAGATGCTGAAAAAGGGAGGCAGAGGAAGAAAACTGCATCCACAACACCCAAATAGAATAGAAATAATAATAAGATCCCATATCCATGGCCACAAGCTCTCCTTTTATACGCATGATGTGATTAAGAATACTGATCCAGTGTGAGAGAGGCGGGGTCTCCGCGGTCTTCCAATAGAGGGGGATAAGTTGTCTTGCCACAGAAAGAAGAAATTTGAGCGTGTGTTTCTGTTGGTGTGATCTACTTCCAGGAAGACTGGACAACAGGGCAGCCTCAGAAGAGAGGCATGATAGCATGATAAAGGTCGTTATAGATCTCATAGATTTGTGATCAGAGAGGCTGTATTAATGGGCACTCCCACCAAATATGGAGTTATGGAAATATGCGACTTAGGGTTACCGGATTCCTGTACCACCTAGAAACCAAGGATTTACCAATAAAGAAAAAAGTGGAATCCTAGTCGTCTTCTGAGAGGGAATAACCCAGCTCTTGGAGCCATGACTTAACAAACCGGCGCAGTTGATTATTCCACCTACATGTGAGCAGCTTGTAAACTATGATTAATATGTGGGGTGGGAGTCCCTGAGAAGAGAACAGTTGCTCCTAATTAGTAAGAGACTGATGAGAGTCCAGAAGAGAACAGGTGATTACTAAAAGACTTCAGATGCAGATCAGTCAGCCAACAAGGTGGGTGGGGTGGGGGGGCCTGATGACGCATAAACAGACAAGCCCTTCTCTGGGTGAACAAATTATTTTTCTAGAGGCCACTTCGAGCAAAAATGCACCACTAAAGAGGTTGAGAAAATGGAGGGAACAATGATGAGTGGTTGTTGAATAGACAAAAGGAGATGGTTGGCATGAAGAGACAATTTATGTTGGTCGGGGCCCACCTAACTCCATTGACAGATGCGTTTTGATGTATGGTTTGAGTTAGGTGTTCTATAATTGTCACAAAGAGAAAAGGAGCAATGGGATGAACCAGGCATGTACCATTATTGAGGAAAAAGGGTTCAGCAAAAGTGCCATTAACTAGAACACTAGCTGAGGGGGTTGAGTATAGTGACATTTTCTTACTAAGGAGATTAGGGCAATGACCGATCCAGGAGAGGTGAATGAAACCACAACTCACACTATCAAATGCCAACAAGCAGGCAAGGAGTCGGTGTTTGTGAATGTAAGAGAGCAAATTAACCATTCATCTAATTTAGGTATCAGTGCCCAATGTTTATCTATACAACTCTATGACATTAGTCTTGACAGACTACATGAAACATATGAAGAAAGAAAAAAATACCTACAGTAGTAATGGTTTCTGCAGCTGCCACCATGTCTGCTAATCCAGCACTCACAATGTGATCCTCCAGGTCCTTCAACATTGGCTCAATTCCACTTGGAACTTTATCCATGAGGGAAAACATTAAACACACTGCAGCAATAGATTTACAATTTTCCTCGACTAACATGAAAGGGTTAAATGATCCGTAGTACAATTACATGTCATGTACTATTATGTACTAGGGATCATTTAATCCATTCATATTAACAGGGGATAATAGTAAATCTATTGCTGCGCTGTGCGGGAGAGCAGCGCGAGTCGGCGCCATTCAACTACCATGCACTACGCTTGCGTGCCCTTCTCGTTGAGTTTGCGAACTATACACTGCGCTTGCACTGCGCATTTAAACTATTAAGATAAATTAATACATAAACTTATATATTAAATAAATCAAACTCTTTAAAAGAAGGGCACGCAAGCGCAGTGCATGGTAGTTGAACTGGACAGGAGCTGTGTGTAGTTGGGGAAGCTAACGGGCGTGAGAAAGAGACGCAGGCGCAGTGTGGGGGTGTAAGGCTCGGTGAGTGGCAACGCATGCGCGGAAGGTCCTTATGTGAAGCTGACCTACTGGCAGTACCCGGATGCGAGGTCAGAGGTACGCGCGGTCGATGAGTTTTCAGTGTCGACAGAACAGGACCAGCGGCAACAGAGAGCTCCTCCCAACGGACCAGGGCCGACTCGCCGCTGCTCTCCCAGTAAGTAAAAACAAAAAATCATAGCGCAAGCTTTGGCGCTATGTATCAGGGCATTTTGACAAGTACAAGTACTTGTCAAAATGCCCTGTATCGGGCCCGATTCCGATGCTAGCATCGGTATCGGGACATCCCTAATATATATAAGTGTGTGATACAAGTGTGTGTGATACAAAACAAAAACTGACAAGTGTAGTTAAATGTTGTGCACCTGTAGACCAGGACACAGAAAAAGAGCCCATTAGTAAAAACTGGGGCCAAGGATTTTTGTTGCCCATGACCTCCAACGAGATACAGGATATTTCTTAATGTTCTATCGCAGTGGAGGAAAAACAGCTGAATCTCAGGTATGGTCAACAAATCCACTTCCTTGTGTATTTGTTTAATTAAATGAATTTCTCTATGTTTCAGTGGGGGTAGCCCCACTGCAAGGGTTAAGATTTTTTTTCTGCCTTCTTTAAAGTGACACTAAACTCAAAAGATAAAGCTTAAAAATGCATTTAAGTACCTCAACTATTACCAAAAATGTATCTTATTTGTGCATCACTCAGCTGTAGATCCTCAAATCATCTCTGAATGTGTTCTGACACTGTCCTTACTTCTGGAGGGTGGCTACTTTTCTTGCCCATGGTCCCTGTGTGTGTTGTAAAGTAGCCTCCACTCCAAGCTCACTCCCGTGATGGACTACAACCTCAATACAAATTAGTAAACTGTGAACAAAGCAAACAACTCAAACAAAGCTAAAAAAAAAAAAAAAGAAGATTTGAGAACTACACCAAGACACATGAAGAGTTTCTACTAGCAAAAATTTTATTTTTGGCAATGGTGAGACTGTCCTTAAAGGACAAATGCACCTTGGTGATAAAATAAAAATGAAATGTCATGTTCTTCCTCTTATTTGGTTAAATGAATACCTTCACTGTTAGCAGTCATACTGTTTCTATAAAGCACACACCTTCCGCCTGCTATCAGAAAGCATGTGAAAAGAAGCAAAAGCAGAGGAGACCAGCTCCAGTAAGAAGGCATCCCCAAAGATTTGCCAGTCTTCGGTAAGCAAGCTTTTAGAATCATGCACATTTAAAGAGACCCTAAGATTTCAAATAATGTCTAACACACAGAGCCTAAAGGTGAACAAATGGAAATTCACTGGTCCTTGATGATGGTTCTAGAAGAACAGAAAAAAAGGTAAAGTTATATTTTCAAATTTTGCTTCATGTGCCTGGATATTAAAGGCCAACTTATTTTTTTGTTTGGCGAAGAATTAGAAGCTCAATCAGGTTCTAACTACTGTTTGTGTCTGGGGTCATTTCCTTTGTGTCCTGTTCTTACACCTATCACCTAGGTGGAACCAAATGGTCAACCAGAATAAACAAGACGCTGATGATTCTTTATCTGATGTTGCTCTGCAACAGAATGAAAATCAAAGGCATAGGCTGGGGGGACAGGTATTATTACTATTCTTTTGATTTATTAGCAACAGAGTTGCTTTAAATAGGCAAGTCTATTTTAAAGGTGCATGTAACCTTTAAATTCGATACTATAAGTTTAAAAGTAACTACTTACTTTCAGTCTCATTGCGTTTGATCATTCCTTGGCACTCAGCTAAAATTGTTTCTTTGAAGGATGTCACCAAGGCATTAACGCAGCACTCCATGAGCTGTAATTTGGAACAAAGGAATATACAGCGTGAAAACAGGTTTTTTATCAAAATCTATGTGAACAGGTACACGTTAGCCTTTTGCTGCCAGAGCCATTTTTGCACTCATGTTAAAACACACATTTTAGGCTTGAAAATTAGTTAAACCCCCCAGAATGGTATGTTTTCTGAAAGCAGAGGCCCTGAAGAATAAAATGGTGGCAGTTGCAATTTTTTATGTAACATAATATTTGAGCAACTGTTTATCAAACTAAAATGTTTAGCTAAAAATGCATTCAAATTAATTTTAGTGCTCACAAACACAATATAATACCCATGTTTGTGTACAATATAAAAGGATGAGGTTGCAGTGAGTAAATAAATACCAAACATGTCAAGCATTAAAAATATGTGCACTCCTGAAACGGAAACAAACTTTGATACCCAACATTGTCAATTGGCAACGCGATGCTATAAATGTCAGGAAATTGTCAAAATTCTTTATAGCTGTTTCAGGTCAATGGCTCAAAGTATTGGAGCCTATGCAACATGAAAGTCAGGCAATTTCAGAAGGAAAGGTTAGCAATGCAGCCTCCAAGATTCTCTCATGACAGGTGTAATGTATACAGCAAATCCCTGCAGCACACTCACCGCCTGCACAGAGTTACATTCTCTCCTGGTCTCCAAGTATCGTTGGGCTCTCTTCTCTTCTTCTTTTAGTTTAGCATCTGCCTGTTCAGAGTGAAATATCCATTATAAAGAGTCCCTACTCTGGAAGACACACAGATGTCACACATTTCCAATATCATCTTACGTATTTCATGTAATTCTGTACACCGTTTTGTTGTAAGTAGGAAGGGGCCTGGGTTCGGTAAAACCTCTCCGTAGAATCTAAATAGGCTTTTTCAAAATTATCCCGATAGATCTGAAGTTTGTCTTCTGGATTTGAACAGAGATTAACTAAAAACCAAAACATAAAACAAAACCCGTTCAATCAGGAAATCAAAAATCACTTCCATATATGAAATATGCTTCCCATTCTAGAGCTGGCATGCATAGGATTAGACTCAATTATAATGCTCATGAAACTTGTCAATCATTAATGTGACCATCAGCATTAGGGATTTGCCCAGTTGAATGTGTGCTTGTCTGTATCGCAAGTTGTACATGCACTTATGTGTGGTGTGATTCTCGCGTCTCTATTTTACACTTAATTCAAGACTCCTTTTAACCACATTTATGGTTGCTTCGATTAACAACTTATCTGTATATAACCCCGTGCTTAGAATACCGCCCTCTGACAGCTAACAGCCGACACTTTACATGGTTACTAGATATTTAACCTGGCTGTCCCTGACAGATTCAGTCCCTAAGAAAACAACTGCGGTGGGTCTCGATCATGTTATGACTATGTCAGCTATGATGTAACGATCAGCCTGAAAGCTTCATTCAGGAAAAAAATGCATTCAGTCCGTAGATGGACATGTTCATCTCTATTGGCTAATACAATATGTCTGATAAGAAAATAGAAATTAAAAAAAATTATCAAAAGAGATCCTTATATGTCCTTCAAAATTAAACTTTTTTTAGGTGAGTAAACAAGGCACAAACAATATTTCCTGAATGTCATATTCTCTGCTTTAAAAATATGCCCCATGGTCCCCTTATGATCAAGTTATCTGATGCATACCGATGCTGTTAAACCTTGCATGGACTACTAGTTTTTTTTATGACCTCTGGGCATAAAGGGGTTAAAGAACCTCTACATTAAATATCTATTTAAACTGGGACTAACAATTGACTAGCATAACAGATGACGCAAATTTTACAGATTACAATAAAGGACTACCATTAAAACAAGCAGTTTAGTTTTAAGCAGGCAACATTTTATATTTATATA
>NW_017306497.1:1665557-1691660 GCF_000935625.1 Nanorana parkeri
GATAAATGAATCTATTTTGGGGTTGTCAAAACTATACAATACACTGTAAATGGAGCCACTGTTTTAATTATACAACATGGAGTCCCAATACCAAGACTCAGTGGCCTATTTATAAAACAATGCAATGGCCTAAATGTGGCTATACTGCTGTTTTTTCTTTAAAGTGCATCAGATACATTGAAAAAGCAATGAGGTGCCTTATGATTTGCAGACAGTTGAAATGGCCTCTCATTTGTACTATTGTACCAGATAGAGAGGCGCAGCACAGAAAAACAATATTTAAAGCAGTACCTGCAAGATGCCTGGAATAACACACATAGATATATATATTTCCTGACACCAATCCATGGCAGCACACAACGGGTATGGCTCCGCCCCCAGCCCAATCACAGGACCAATAGTCTTTCAGAATTATTTAGCGAGACAAAGTCTGAATCCCACATCACCCAATCTAAATTCATCTTCCAGTTCTCTGACTTCAGTAAGCAAATCTGATTGGTTAATATTGCTAACCATACTTTGAGTTTTGTTCTTTGTACTTTATTAATGAACAATGCTAAAAGTAATTATATGGAAATCCACTGCTGGAGTATATGATGGAGGAATTACATTTTGTTCATTTATATTTAGAAATCACACATACCATGTACACAAAAACAAGTCAAATGACAAGTTAAGTTAATCACATTTTGGCTGAAGCTATTTAAGAAAATATTGTGCCAATGGTGAAAGTCCACTCTATTTTTAATTTGATCTGAGTGATTCATGGAAGACAGAGGCTCCTCACATGTCTTCTTGGACAGGCCAACAGCTTCTTGTAATTCTGCACACCTTCCCTCTTTCTGAGACACCGCAAAGAGCCTGTGGTGGCAATATAGAACTTCTGCATTCACAGGTTTAGAAATTGATATTCAGAGAATGCCAGATAAATGCCTTGTAGCCAAGCAGCATGGTGGCCAATTGCAGTTTGACTATGCCTGAATGAGCCAAAGGAGCCCTGGATAGGTAGGATATGTTTAAATATCTGAATGCTTAATTTTCAGAAGTGTCCAGATTTTGCCGTTAATTCTAAATAATTTCGGTAGATTAAAGAGATGATTTCACCATGCCCTGTGACCTTGTCTCTGAAGAGGGCATCCCCTGACGCCCCTATACTTATTTTATCTGTGCTCCCTCACAGTTCCTCGCTCCTCTGCAGCTAGTGCTGAGATCCAAATGTGTTGGTGACCCGAGGCAGTGGTGATTACTCCAGTCACGTAAACAGTGCTTAGTCCTTGCTCTTGGAAGCTAGGCCTGGGTACTGTCACAGGGGAGTAGCCTTCAAGGGCCACTATACCCAGAAGTGCCAGGCAGTGTCACTGGCTGTGGAGGACCAGGAAGCTGCAAGGGAGTGCAGGTGAGGCAAGTATACAGAGGTAGGGGGGTGCCCATTTTATGAACTCTGTCACTTTGTCTTGCATGGGCAAGGTAACAATTTATTTTGGAGAATCTGATATATGTACAACTAAAGCCATATTAAACATCCTGGCTAGGAGAGTAACAAAAGGACTGATACACTTACTTTTAGCAGACTAACTTCCATGAATGCTACCCACCTCAAGAACTAATCATTTGGTCAAGTGATCTAGCTAAAGGGGGTAGGAGTTGGCTCTCTCTTCAGTACAGCCTTCATGTTATCAAGTTTCCATCAATTAAGACACATGGTCAGCACCAAAAGGAGCCTGAAGTGCATTATCTCAAGGAAAGGTAACTGTATTAGCCATTCTATTATTCTTCATCAACCTCAACAAAACTAGCTCTACCCTTACCATTTGATTTTAGATATACTTCAGCAAAATAACACCACCACATAATAGTGTTTCAAATACATATATGATCTGTTACTCATTGTAGAGGAAATATGACTCCCTGTAGGATGTTGGTGGTGCAAATTTATGCACCCAAAAATTCAAATGAGCAAAGTAGAGACATTTTCCAAAGAAACCAGATGACTCGCTTCATTTGAGAATTAAAAGCAACCATGTTGTCACTGAAAAAATATAAATCAAAAGCACTCTTTAAAGGATATTAATGTTTTATTCTCTTAAAGAGGTGCAGTGCCAAACAGTAGGTTTCAGGCCATGCACAGTGGTTTCTCCCGTCGACCCTCACATCACCATAAGACATAGTACAGACCACAGTAGTGATGTTGGAGTCAGCAGGATGAGCTGCAGCACCCAGTGGCGACAAGCTATGTGAGCAATACAGCAGTGTAACAGAGGGTGTAGATCTACCACACTGACCAACAGAAAAGTAAATACAGAGTGTGTTTTGTAATTGTATTTTCAGTGGCTGTAAATGGCATTGTCTGCTATACGGAATAGCTTTATTCTTAGACCATTTCTGGCTGAGTTGACAGAAAAAGCCAACCAGGGGTGGGTGACTATTATCAAGTTATGTTGTGAACTTTTCATTCCATACATCTAATGTGTTATTGAATTAGTACTGTTCAATGTCAAAGTACATATCAGAAGAAAGAGGTGTTTGAAATCTTTGAACATCTATAATTATACTACAGAACAATTGACACATGGGCTGCAGCCATTAAAGGATGGGTGCTCATGAAGAGTAGATTGACAAGTCTAGAATGATCTACAATATAAAAGAGGGCAAGATATAAAATCTGCCTCACCAATACAATGTTCAAATACTATAAAAATGATTGCAGGTACATTTTGTAACACATACCATAGGATTCTCGAACACCAATAACTAGCTGGGAATCGAATGCTTCCCCTAACCGTTCAGCATGGACCAATTTCATTGCACTATCCTGAAGACGATTCTTTATATTAGAAAATATAGATTCATTCCATGTATCCAGCATTAGCTGTAAGGCGAGAAATAAAACCAAGTGAAAAAAGTAAACACAAGTGTATTTATATCATCTAAACATAAGAAACAGTTTCAACCTGAATCTGGTGTAATATGTCTATGCACTGTAAAACAAAAAGGTCTTCTCTGAGTACATGGCCTGCATATAAGAGCATAAGTGTATCTAGGGCCTAGAGCAAACATGAAATATATTGCAGCTTGCCAGTACCTAGTAAAGCCTGCCTATAAAGAATTAATACTTACCTGTCTCGCCACCTACACCTCCAATCTTCACTCTTTTGAATAGCTAAAGCTTAGTAAAAAATCCTCAACATCCAACACACTTCTGTGGTCCCCCTCGAAGCACTGTGGTGCAGGCAGCCAATACTCCCGGATGTATCAAATAATGAGGATTTAAAGCAAGCTTTAGCTCTGGCAGGCCATATCGGCATGTTTTAATTCTAGTGACAGAGTTGCTTCAAAATGTTCTACTTTCAGGAAAACCTTATATCATATACTGTTCAGCTCAGAAGATCAGCCATTCAGCTGCACTATTAGTACCAAGCAGCTCCAAGACTATCATGCTTGTGGTCTTGGGCCTCTTTGTCCTGCAATGGCTGTTGAAGCCTGGGCACTGATGCACAGCACAGCCTTGTGTCTGAAATCTTTTGCAGAGAAAAGAATTAGAAAGCTCTGGAAAGTTCTCATGCTGATCCAATAGCTTTAGCAGTTTGTCTCATTGACCAGAGTTAATGTGACAAGTAGCACGCTCGCTCGCTCTAAGCCCGCAAAAAAATTGGTATACAATACAGGACTTTAAGACTGGGCAATCTTTTTTGTTTCTGTTTTTCTCCCCATGATTAACTTGAGGTAAGTATGCCCAAGTGGTCTACCTTGACAAAAGTACACCTTTTACATGCAACTAAGTATTCTCAAATGTTTGTTGCTAGATTGGTCTTCTGTGTTTAGTCCACAGGAACTTTTCTGTCCCTTTCCTAAGTACCATGTTGCTGATTACTGTCTGTCACAAGTACACTGATTAGGGGTTGAGAGTGTACAAGTGCTTATAAGGTAAACTGGAGAACTCAAAAAGAGCTTGTCCATACTAAAGGATAGAAGTAGAAATAAAAAACTTTCATTTAGTATTGCTTCTATTTTAACAAGGAAAATAGGTGGCCGCTAGGGAGACATTTTTGCTCAGTGTCACATTATATATATGATTGAAGACACAGCATAAAGATTGAGCACTTCTGAGGCTTGCATGGGAGAGATGGAAAGGCAAACTGCTATATTGGAGGGACACTGAAGACCTCAATGCCTTTACAATCCTAACATCTTACAGCAAAGGGGAAGGGAAAGTCTCAGTACATAAAAGTAGAGACCAGTATTTAACAGTGGCTTTGAACCAAGAAGTAACCGATCTCTGCTTCCTTTTCTTATTAAGCAGCAATGGAACTGCTAGTCCTACGGTTTCCATTCTAAGGCCTCTTTGGCATCTCGGTTGATGTCTCTGTCTTTTACCGCCCTCCAGCTGCCCACTGCAATGTCAGCACTGTGGCCACACAACGCTGTACACATTGCAGCAACTGAAGTGAAGGGGACTGCGTCACTGAGACTGTCGTCCCCACCACCCTCTCAAAAAGCGATTTGTGGTGGATCGCTTTTCAGAAGGCACTGGAGCAACAGCTACCAGGCGTTCAGAAGTTGATACTGCCATCTCTTGAATACAGGGTTTTATTTTTTAAGTCTCAATGGGATATTCTACTGAAGTAATGCACCACAAACAGTGGAGACCACAGGCCGTCTGAAAGGGGCCTTAAGCTAAATTTTCCAACATAAAAACACAAACTAACACCAGTGTCTATCTTCATGAGATACTTTAGGTTGCTGCTCTTGGGAACCTTGAAAGGAAGAGAGAGACTCCAAAATGCTATTACAAAGAGGGGTCTGAAGCAAATGACAATATGACCAAAAAGTGAGTATATACTACTTTGTCCCAAGCCTGGTTTTTACTGTCTTCAGAATTTTTTTTTTACACTAGAGCCAACAGAGGAAAAAAAAATGCATCAGATTGTTCAAATTGATACATATTAAACATTTTTTTTAAATGAAAACGTGAACAAACTTTTATTGTGCATGTGAACAATAGAAGACCGTCATGGATCTCGGCAGCACAGAAATAAAGCAAATATGTTTAGATGTCTTCCTGATCATCATTTTCAGATATCTATAGCTATAGTCAACCTTACCAATGAAAAGAATGCTACATGGCACATGTAATGACATAACTTAAGTTCAACTTTTCCATTAATAAAGGCTTACCTTTCTAACAATACTGTCTTCCACATTTGATTTCTTGTTACTTCCTTGTTTCCCCATTAAAGTGATTTCTAACTGACAGAAGGGTTTGGGTAAGATGTCGCACTGAGTGAAGAACTTGCGCCATTCTACAATATAAGCCTTCAGTAAAGCAGTGTCATCCTGATGACTGAGTACTCTCTAAGAAAAAAGGAAAAAATTAAATATTATTAACCCAACCCAAGATGGACTCACTCCCAATGGATGGATTACAAAAAAAACAGACTGATAATGAGTGACTGGCCAGTGAATCCTCCATATATTCATATGGAGAAATGGAAACTCCACTAGTGCATCCCGATACAGAATTTTTCACCCTGTACCCTCTACTGGTTTCTATATAGGAATATATGGATATATCCATAATTCAGGCCAGTGAAGCAGTCACTTATCTTTAACCTGGACTACCAGCCTAGGACAGCTATACCAGGACTAAGAGATATCTCACCACTGAAGTTACAGACAGCAGTAAAAACCTGAGGGGCGTCAATCACCCCTGCCTCCCTGTACCCAAAAAAGGGAGAAAACTATTACCATTGTTCCCAATCAGTGATCACATAGACTTATTGACAAAACAAAACCTCCTTCCCAGTGAACGTTCATTGTGGAACATGGACAGCTAGCTGTTAAAGAGAAAGCCTTCTACAGTAAAATTCAGTGAAAAAATAACATTAGTTTAAAAAAAAAAAAATGACAAAGCTGCACATTTAATAAAACAGTATACCAAATAAAAGTCTTATATGTCCTTAACAAATAAGGTGAAATTACTTGGGTAGGAAAGTTAGTCATTGAGTTATTGTCAAGTTAACAGACACTGATAAATTCGCATGTCGGTGTCAATGACCTCTAGTCACCAAAGGCTTAAAAAGCAATTCTAGACAAGTGGAGCCAGTTAGTTAACAGTTTTCCTTAAAAAGAACCTGTAAGAACACAAAAAAAAAAAAATGGAGGATCCAAAGCTTTAGTCCTGATCCTCGCTACCTAGTTAGCCACTGATATTGAACAAGCATGCAGGAGTTCAGTCCTTTCAGACGTCACTGGCTGAATGTTTCTGCCACATCAACAACTAGGAGGTGAAGTTGGGATCAACGACAGTCTTTCGTCTTTAAACACAAGTCAACAATGGCAGCTCCTACTTTTCTATTTGCAAAGATTCATTTTAATTTGAGTTCTGAGCAGCCAACTGTAGGTAACGCTGGGATCACTGAATGAGCACAGTATGTCATTGAACACCAGGGGCTATGAATTCAGAATGGCTTGCTGGTGTGAACGGACCCTCAGGTGACAAGAGCTGAAGTGCAGACACCACTGTTTGTCAGATCGGTCTCTGTGACGTCACTTTGATTCTAGGCTGTAGTCATTGTCTCCACATTTGGCACAAACCGCTGACATACCTAAGCCCTACTCCTTGCCATTTACCAATCATATTTTAGAACCTCAAAGGGCAGTACAAGCCCTGGCACTTGACAGCTGAAGGATGAGATTAAGACTTAATGCTAACTTTGGGAAAAGAAGGGCACCTTTTACCGTCTGGGCCTAGGATCTCAGGGGCTCCACAAAGTCCTATGGATTGTACTGAACACTAACAAATATTTGCATTTTATTAGTCCTGTTACCAGGCTTAGACCCTTTTCGGGTCAAGTCCGCTTTAGTTTAACTTTCAATTTTGACTGCAATATACTTTTAAAAACATATACAAGCACACATATCTGGCCATTTTTTCTGTTAGCACAAGATGATATATAAACTGAGTTTTTAACCTGGTCCCCAGACCTCAACGACCGTTCATAAATTATGGAATTCCTTTCAGAAAACAGACAGATTAATCCCTGATTAAACTTTGTAGATAGAATTTCTGCCGGAACTTCAGCCCAGAAAGAATGAAAAAGGAAAATCTAAGCCAACACAAATATAAAGTATAAAATAAATATATGACTATGAAGTACAGCAACTGGTGACTACCTGGAGAACTTCATTAGCACCTGTACTCTCCATTTTTCCAAGGCTCACCTTAAAGGACACATAAATGCCCATACTTATGCATGATATTGGGAGTCCCTGCGGCATACGGATCATTTATGGACAACTACAAGTTTGTGCTGGCATTCTTAGTTGCCCGATATAGAAAATGAAAGCAACTTATTTGGTTAGTTTTTTTCATGACAGATTAATTTCAACATGAGAAATGTCATATCTACACATCCCTAATTTATCAAAACGTAATATTGGTGAACCTTCTCTTACAGTGAGAAGAAAATCTGCCCTAACAAAGTTTGTTGTATGCCTTCTATAGACAGAGCGGTTTAGATCTTCATACATGTATCTTATCCCTTTAAACAGCATCAATATACTCTGTAGAGCTTTATATAACCAGTTTATCATTTTTGTTTGCTTTCTCCGTTTATAAAAAGGTAGCAGAGCAGCTAACACTGAAATAACCAAATGGCCAAAATCATCTGTGCCAACTCTGCTGTAAAAATTCAAGGGCAGTCCATGTGAGCCCTGCAATGTATGGTGTTGTCACTTGTACTGAAATTGTAGGAAATGATTTCTTCTAAAGCCCTGTTGTAGCTACAGGGCAAGAGATGGAGGGAAATCTCTCCAATGTGGCACAAATGGCAAAAAAGAGAAGTTATATCCATTCCTTACTATATTCAAAATGGAAAACAAAATTGGGCTTTCAATATCTTTATACATAAAAGGAAAGTCTAGCTGTTATACAGAAACAGAGGTTTCTTTGCTCATATTTGATATCTGCCTAATTATTACACACTAAAGACATGGAATGGCTACTCACAGACAAGGGGTGTTTTTTCCTTTCGCATGAGGGGATCTATAATCAATATGTTTTTTAGAGAACTAGAACCCTGGTTATTTTTTATTACTGCAATGTATTCAGGCTACATATACAATAATAAATAAGGGACTCAGTTTACAATTTTCACATTGCCAAGTGCTGCAGCAAGGGTTAAAATACCCTGTGCTTCCAGCACATAGGATAGTCAGACCACGGCTCTCACACAAAGTGCTCCATGGTCAGTGCTGTTGACTGAAGCTGTGTTCCAGGAGGGGAAGGAGCGAGTCAGTCAGCTGCTGTATGGGAGAGAGCCACATTCTAACTCTCCTACTGGCATTTGTATATGTGCTCTGACTGCATTATATTAATAAATGAGGGTTCCATTGGGCTTTATAGTAATTCGTTTGGAATAACGTTAATGATTATTTTTATGCCCCTATATTACTAAGTGGAGCCCTTCTTTAAGTGCAAGGGAAGTATTACATACATCTATTTTTGTTCTTTATTTTTGTTTGTTTGTTTACGCACATTTTCTGAGAAACTGGAAAGCACAACACACGGAACAGTACAATCAAGTATTGACTAGTTAGGAACAGAAGAAACAATGCTACTCACAGCTTGAGCCTGCTTTATAAAATCTAGAATGTCCTCTTTTAAGGCCTGGTGGATTTTTGCTGGGCCTTTGTCATCCCACAGGCAAACTGCGTGCACATCCCTAGAATAAAAAAAACACAATTTATCTTTGTCTTTCAGAACCAAATGATCCATGAAGTGAAGGGCAGACTGTATTCTGTGATGAGGAATCCCTCTACATTTTACAAAACTGTAATCTTCATCTTGCTGCAAATATAATGTAACACATCGCATAAACAGTAGTTGTTACTTGTGCTGTGATAGAGGTTTTTAAAGTACATGTAAACTGAGTAACAGTTAGGTTTGCCACCTCACAGTGTTTTATAACGTAAAAATAAAATACCTTTTGTTCCATCATGCTGTCTCTATGCAGCCACTTTCTGTCTACATGAACTCTAGCTGCTGCTGAACATCATTTCTCAAGGCTGGTTTCTAGGTATAGGCAATAGTGGGCCATGCCTGCCTGAACTCCAGATAAATAGTAAATTACACAGATTAAAAAAATACATATAAAAAGGGAACTGCTTTACTTGCCATAGGATTTGTATTTCTGTCCAGCTCTGTCACACAGCACAGCCCTGTCTTGCAGGGAAGAAGATCTGATTTTTCTGTGCTCACAGTTAGGGGATACCTTGTCCCTTCCCCAGCCTGTGACTGGACTGTGAAAGAGAAGCAGCAGACTGATGAACCCATCTCTCTGTCACGCTACTCTTTTCTGTTATCACAATGCATCTTTAACTGCAGCACCACTGACTGGCTCCTTGTGCTGCTTCCCTTTATTTTCTTTCTACATCTCCCTCATACACTGGGAAGTCTAACAGACTTTCATTTATTGTTACTCATGTAGCATACTTATATTGCAATAGATGATTTTAGTGACCACTTAAAAATTCCTTTATCACATAAAATGAATGTGTTTGTAAGTCACAGCAACCACAAAACAATGTTCCTCTGATGAGAATTTCTCAGCAGAATGATACAAATCTACCACTTTTCCAGGAACTTACGAGAAGAGGTCGAACCACTGCTGCTTTGTGACGGACTCTTGCCGCAGGAGCTTCAGGACTATAGGTCTCATGAAATCCCATTTGTCCTCAAATTGAAGGGAACCTTTATTCTATAACAAAAGGAAAGTAAAATGAGCACTCATTTGCATGCAAAATTCACAACTTCACAGACAAAACACACACACTATATGGGCAAATGTTTGCGGACGCCTGGTCATCACACCTAAACCATGGCATATAATACAGAGCTAACCCCTCCTTTGCATCCAGAACAGCCTCCACTCTTCTGAATGCTTTACACAAGAGTGTGTCTGGTGGAATGTGTGGCCATTCAGCTAAAAGAGCATTTGTGATGTCAGGTACTGATGTTTGATGAGAAGGCCTGGCTCACATTTTTGCGTTCTAATTGCGCCGGCCACTCAAGTTCCTCCACATCGAACTGACTTTATGGAGCTGGCTTTCAGCACATGGGGACAGTCATACTGGAACAGAAAAGGGATTTCCAGAAATTGTTACTAAAAGGCTGAAAGCACACAATTGTCTAAAATGTTGTAGCATCAAAGGTCCAGCCCAAATTTGGAAAAGAAATGCACACACATGTATAAAATTAAAAAATATGTACATTTATTAATGTTTGCATTTGAGCCTACAAAGCATTGCGATCAGTGGATTGCAGATACAAGTGCTGTATGTTTGTTTTGGGGAAGACATTAACGGGAATGCTGTTAGTCATGAACTGACCTGAGTTAGTGGCTGGGACGAGCAGATGCTCTGTTTGTGTGATTACAGTAGCCTGCAGCACTAGTTAGAGTGTAATATTGTGCAACAAATAGAAAACTGCTGCAGACACATTTCAGAAGCATTTTGTTTGCACAAAAGGGGCCATCTATCATCTGCAGAAGACAGAGAGCAAATGCCCCCCGAAAATAAATACATTATTTCTTCCTAATTTTCTATTGCTGGTCCTTAAAAAGCACTATTGGCTTCTAGACTGGATGGACTAGCTCCTGTTAAATTGACACTAAATGCAGGAGTTAAATCTTAAAATGACATGCAAGTACATTAACTATTATATTACAAATTGGACTACAATGTCACATTCAGTTTCCTATCACGGAAGTGAGTTTGGAGCGGTGACTACTTTACAACACACACAGGGACCATGGGGAAGAAAAGTAGCCACCCTCCAGAAGGAAGGACAGTGTCAGCACCAATTCAGAGATGATCTGAGGATCTGCAGCCGAGTGATACACAAATAAGATACATTTTTGATAATAATTAAGGTGCTTGAATGCATTTTTTAAGATTTCACTCCTGAGTTTAGTGTCACTTTAATTCATGTACAACCTTGATGCCGTGTCAGGATCGGTGTCAGGCTGACTTGGAGTGAATAATGGGCAGGGTAACACAGTTACAGTAAGACAACATGAAAATACACAGCCTGCGGGGCACAGCATTTATCTAAGTTATTATGGTAAGATCAAGAAGGAACTGAATAAATCTATCGTAGAATATACTTCTAACAGGGGGTATTAAAACCCAGATACCACAATAAAACATGAAAATACATTATACACACACACACACACACACCAACAGACTGAATGGTGAATGGTCACACATGCAAATACAACAACGACCAAACCCTTATGGGAAGGTTGGAGTTTCGGCATGAATTACAAAAATCTATAGAAATCTTTAACATACATGTGATCTCTGCATGAATAGAAGACACCAGAATAGAAATCAGGCTGGTTCCTAAATAGTCCTGCAGCACAGCTATGTGCTTTTCTATAAATAAACAGGCCAGGCCACATGCTGGGAGGGGGTATTATTTCAATGTGCAGCACAGTCTGTGTTCTATTCATCATTCACCACACTGCCTTGATTTCATTTTACACACGCCGCACACTGGGGTTGTACGTGTTACAGCACATTTTACTGCAAACCTATTTAAACAAGAAACATAAAACAATATTTTGATTTCTTTTTATTGGTGCAATATGATTTTTTTTCTAAAAAGAAGAGTTCTGGTTTTCCATGGCCTAGCATCGACGTAACCGATATAAGGTGAAGTCACTTGCTTTGGACCCAAAAGAGTATCCTACATTTAGGCCCCATTCGCACTTGGCGATTCGCAAATCACGCGATTTGCATTTTGCGCGATATCACGCAAATGCTTGCATTGAAAAGCATTGAATCGCGGCAAAATCCACTCCAAAAAGGGTCCTGCTGTAGCAACGCACGACCCGCGACAGCAGGATCCTTTGCCCCATTGCCATGCATTGGAGAGCAATATCGCGCGGTAAATAGCCACGATATCGCGGGAATTACCGCACGATAAATCGCTCAGTGTGAACGGGGCCTTAGTATTTGAGATCTGACTATAATCATTTCACTGGGTTCACATAGATTTGGGACTCCAAACTAAGGCAAAAAGAGAAATGGTAGAACTAAAAAAAAAGTCAGTAACCCCTTAAGTAGAGAACAAACTAGTCAGTAGTAGTAATGTGGCCATTCATGATCCCCAGTCACTGTTTGAGTTTCCGTTATGGGGAGAACATAATCTGATTAGGAGATGTCAATGCTTATGATATACCATGTGCCATTAGATCAATCGCAGCCAGAAGCAAGTCCCACTCGGTTAAGTCGGGTATAGAGGTGTATATTTTGTTTGTAAACCTGTCGGCTGAAAAAAGAAAATATAACAGATTCCTCCATCCACGCTGAACAGCATAGAGGCACGATTGCTATTGTATTCTGATAACAGCCGCCGGCCCCTGTCAGAATACCCGAACATAGCTTGCAGCTTTTTGGCTGCAAGCTCCGTCCAGCCGAAGATTTTCCAAGCTGTTCCTTTGACAAAAGTTGATCTAATGATCGACTTCTGCTGAAGGAATAAGGTCACCAACAGAGCAAATTTCGGCCGATTCCAGCTGAAAACAAAAGTTGCTCCATGTGTACCTGGCTTTAGGGCCCATTCACACCACATCCAGATCATCTCCAGACCAGATTGTTTCCGGATCCAAAATGCATCCTAATGTATCCCTATGCTATGTCTGGCCTCACCAGCGCAGTCCATTCCAGACCAGACAAGAAAAATACTGCTCGTCTCATTTTGTCAGGTCTGGAATGCACTAGAACTGCGGCAAGCTCACACCATTTTCCCGACCAGATCTGGTCCTGCCCTTAGTGTGCACCTGGCATAACGCTAACACTTTGGGGTTAAAAGAGAACTTTGGCACCACCTTTTTTGGCCATAGTTCTCTTTCGGGTCACAGGGGCACATTTACTGTCCTCCTGTGTCCCAAAACTCAGCAACTGCCTGTTCTATGCTGATGCCGCCAGGAAAGATCCCGACAATATTGTCAGGATCCACCCCGTCACCTGATTGACAGCTGGGTCTGCCTCTCTAGATCTGGAGCCAGCTGTGCCCGCACCATTCCCTGTACATCGCTGGAGGAACGGCGAGTAAAGGAGGGGATCCCTGAGGGGTGGGGGAATACTGGAGATCAGGAAGTCATCGATCGGTGGTATGTAGTCACTCAGTTCTTGGTCCATAGAGCCAGCATGTGACAGCTTCAGTGTCACACCTCGGCTCTAATTATGACGAAGAGATTGTAAAATAAGCTAAACTGGGCTTCTTCCCTCTATCTACCACTGCTTCTGCTTCAAGGTGGCCATACATTGTATAATATTCGTTCTAAATGTTTTGTTTCCGCCATGAACCCTCGTTCGAATATATCTAGACTTCCCCATCAAGCATAGGCAAATGTCGATTTGGGAAATTGTTAGTTAGTTAGCTACTAACCAACACATTTTTGATGAATAACGTTAAGAATTTCCGTTTGTGCATGTGCTGTGTTCTTGCTGAGATTTTTGTCGAATGAAACCCCCACTGATTCATCGATTTTAGCTCAGTCAGAAAAAAAATTAGCAACCTGACCGAACGAAAAATTTCCATCACAATATCAAAAAACAAAAAAAAATGGTGATGTACCATCAACGATTTCTGTTCAAAAGACCATTCGTGCACGATTTCTGTATGAATAGTGTACACTGTATGGCCACCTTTAGACTGTGGGGCTTGTCTATCAAACAAGAGAAAAACAAAAAAAATGGAACTGCCAGATGCAACAAATTCTTGTGTAAAGTCCAATGGCAAAGTCTGGAATGTCTGCTGACACATCAGTTAGTGCTTGTGAAAATAAAAATCACCTGTTTTATATATATTAGCTTTATATTACTGGGAGCATTGCAATAAAGCTGGCCATACACCTTACAACCGTCGCACGACTTTCGTTATGCGATTGTTGTAAGGTCATTAAAAGTTTGTACGATCTGGCCACCTTGGACAGGCAGATTGTACTTGTAATCATCGCAAGCCCTCCCCGCTGAGGGGAGGACTTGCCAATGATCGCAGTGCTGAGCGGCAGGTGTATGGGCACCTTTACACTGACACTATTAACAAAAAGTTAGCTTTTAAGATACAGGTTAGGTACTTAAATCCATTTGTAAGATTTACCTCCCGAGTTTAGTGTCACTTTAAAGCCCACAATGCCCACAATTTTTGTGTTAAGATCTACTTTTCAAAATGACAAGCTACATGAGATCTACCAACGAAAAAAACCTCCATCATGCTCCTTCTCTCTCACTCTCCTTGCTGTCTCTCCTTGCTCTCTCTCCTGGCTGTCTCTCCTTGCTCTCTCCCCTGGCTGGCTCTCCTTGCTCTCTCCCCTGGCTGGCTCTCCTTGCTCTCTCTCCTGGCTGGCTCTCCTTGCTCTCTCCCCTGGCTGGCTCTCCTTGCTCTCTCCCCTGGCTGTCTCTCCTCTCTCTCCTGGCTGTCTCTCCTCTCTCTCCTGGCTGTCTCTCCTTGCTCTCTCTAAAGTCGCTGCTCTGCAATATTACAGAACACCGGGAAGCTAGACCTCCTACTTCTCCTCCTTTTGTGCTCAGCCCTCCATCCTAAAGACGCTGCTCTCATGCTGTCGGCTTCTGCCTTCATGTGTCAGACGCAGCAGACGGGGAGGGGCTAAACAGACCACAGACCATTGGGTTCTCGGGATAGTGAGCCGACTTACAATGGTGATCTACCAGCATCAGCTTTGTGAGCTACTGGTAGATCACAATCTACCTAATGGGCACCCCTGCTTTAAAGGGTTTGTAAAGCCTAACCATAAATCTCTCTTATATGGTCCCTTTTGGTCTGTTAAATATACCATTTAGAGTTTTGTTATATCAGTTAAATGAAAATATTAACTGGTGACCCTGCCAGAAATGTTGCCAGCTGGTGACATCCTTTGCTGCATTCCTATCGGTTACTTAGTTATTAGCTATTTCCAGGGACTGCAGAACACCTCCCCTCTATGTTACAGAGAAGAGGAGAGGTGTTTGTAGTCCTGTCCTCTGGTGACAATGCTGCTTCTCCATAGATAGTGTGTTGTGAGCGAGCGTTGTCACCCTAGAACAGGAAGTGTGTTACTACTACATCACCATGTGAAAATAAAGGAATTTTTCATATTTAATTTTTCTTAAATATTTTTATTTTTTACTTTACTTTTAGGGGCTTCAGGGAAATATTAGGGGTCTAAACAGACCCCTGATATTTCCCCTCGAGGACGCAGAGTCCTCAATCTTTTTCTGCATCCCCTGTTATCAATGAACAGGAAGCCTCTATACCGAGTGTTCCTGTTCATTGATAACTTTTGGACAGAGTATGTTTACCATGTCCACAATCATGAATGAACAGGAAGTGATGTAGATCATGTAAACATACTCTGTCCTCAATTATTTACAAACACTCAGCGATCACTGATCAATGACTACTTATACCCGCTCTCCATCCTGACTCACTGTCACAGGAAGCTGAGCGAGCGGTGCGGGGAGGTGAAATCAAATCTGACACCTCGCCCGCACCGCCGGCCCAAACTCCTGTGACAGCCGTCTCTGCCCCCACATCACCACTCTGCCTGGAGAGGAAATAGGCAAGACCTGAGCTGGCTGGCTGGCATCAAGGAAAAGCGTTTCAGTGGTGAAAGCGAAATGGCACTGCCCTCAACCCAGTGACAACGTTGCAGTGATTTCATTGCTCGGTCCCCCTGCTGAAGCAAGTGCCTAGCGCTTGGCAGGATCACAGGTATTTTTATACAGATACAAAAAACAAGTAAATTAGATTTAGTTTGACTCATGAGATTATGATTTTCCACTAATAATAAAAAAAAAATTATAATCACAGCTTTTCTGTAACTGTCAACATCTTATGTTCTAATTTCTCTCTATTGCGCAGTATTTTGCAGACAGGATTTCCTATAAATTTCACACCACAACTGGTTCATTTCCTTTCCTAGTCTGTGCAAACCTTGAAATCAAATTAGAGACCAAACTTCAAGCTGCCAGTTAGTTGGAATACGACATTCCTGACATGTCCTTAAGCTTTATGGAAAGCCAATTTCTTGAAGTTTTGGATGGAATAGGGATGGGTTAGGACCCTGTTAGACTTGTATAGCTGTTTATGTTCCGGTTGGGAAGATTCACCTACTCTACTTATCCTAGTGACCAATGTCAGAGGACGTAGAAGGAAATCCTCCAATAAAAACACCTATTCCACTGACAATTGTCTGAGAGTGGATTGTATCTTGCTTTGATGAGATCTCCTTTTACTTCCTTGCTGTGTCTCTGGGAAAGGAACGGAGCAATAAAAAAAAAAAAAATTTCTTCATAGATGGAAAGTTTGGGCTTAACATATACTTTAGGTTTACTGCACTGGATGTTTAACCCTTGGATAACTACTTACAAGCGTGCATTACGCTTCTGGCATGCCTTTTATTATACAATCTATAGGCAATCGCATACTAGGCAAAGAATAAGGCCCCTGAGCCTTGCTCCACTTTAATTGACATATAAAGCATATTCCCACACCATATCATAAAACAGCAAACCACGTCTTTCAGAATGCAGGGAGCACAGAAAAGGAGTAGGGGGCATTTTCAGAAGGATACCTGCTGTCAACTAGACTTGTGCGCCGTCATTTGTTCCGTAATATCCATTATTTCGTATTTCGTATCCGAAACTCAATTCGGATTCGTACGAAATACGAATTTTCGTTAGTTTTGCCACATTTTCGTAACTGTACGAACATTCGTTATGATGAAGTTAAAAAGCAAAAATACCTTTGTTAATATTGGAGTCGATGTGGTAGTTGTTTTTTTATCCGAAATACGAATTCCGTATCCGAATTTCGTACTTAAAAAAAACCTACCATCAACTCCAATATAAATGTACTTTGCTTTTTAACTTCAATATATAACGAATGTTCGTAACGGAACGAAAATACGTCAACGGAATTTCGTATTTCCTTTCCTGCCTGTATATTGTAATGCAACTCAGCAGCAGAAGAGAAAACCTCTGATTGGTCAACCAAAACGAAATACGAATTCCGTTAACGGATTCCGTATCCGAATTTCGTATTTAAAAAAAAAAAACTACCAACAACTCCAATATAAATGTACTTTGCTTTTTAACTTCAATATATAACGAATGTTCGTAACGGAACGAAAATACGTCAACGGAATTTTGTATTTCTTGCCTGTATTGTAATGCAACTCTCAGCGGCAGAAGAGAACCACTGATTGGTCAACCAAAACGAAATACAAATTCCGTTAACGGATTCCGTATCCGAATTTCGTATTTAAAAAAAAAAAACTACCAACAACTCCAATATAAATGTACTTTGCTTTTTAACTTCAATATAATGAATGTTCGTAACGGAACGAAAATACGTCAACGGAATTTTGTATTTCTTGCCTGTATTGTAATGCAACCCTCAGCAGCAGCGGATCCGTATTTCGGATTTAAAAAAAAATCTTGTCATGTTGTTCAACCTCATTTACAGGGGTAATATTAGTTCCTGTTTCAAAGAAATTCGGATCCGAAATTCGTTAACAGAATTTCGTATTTCGGATATAATTTGGAAACTGCAATTCGGATTTCTGATGCTTCCGAATTTAAGGAAAATTCGTAACTAAACAAATTTTTCCCCGGCAATGTGAATGGATAGTGTACAACGCAGATTCCAAAACAGTGGGGACGCTGTGTAAAATCTACATAAAAACAGAATGCAATGATTTGCAGACTTTATTCACAATAGAAAACATATCAAATGTTTAAACTGAGAAAATGGACCATTTAAAAGAAAAAAAATAAGGTCATTTTGAAATTGATGGCAGTAACATGTCCCAAAATAGTTGGGACAGGGCCATATTTACCACAATGTAGCATCCCCTCTTCTTTTACAACACTCTGTAAATGTCTGGGAACTGAGACCAGTTGCTGGTGTTTTGGAAGAGGAATGTTGTCCCATTCTTGCCTGATATAGGCTTCTAACTGCTCAACAGTCCTGGGTCTTCTTTTTTATATTTTTCATTTTAGGATGCACCAAATATTTTCAAATAGTGCAGGCATGCCAGATAAGCACCCGGACTCTTCTATGAAGCCATGTTGTTGTCATAGATGCAGTATGCGGTTTAGTATTGTACTGCTGAAATATACAAGGGCTTCTGTGAAAAACACGTGGTCTGGATAGAAATAAACTCTAGCCTAGTGAAGATGGCGGCATTTCTGGATCTTGTTCAGATATGGCTTCTTCTTTGCATGATAGAACTTTAACTTGCATTTATTTTTGGATGGCATGGCAAACTGTGTTCACACACATTGATTTTTTGGAAGTATTCCTGAGCCCATGCAGTGATTTCCATTACAAAATCATGAATGTTTTATTGCAGTGCCATCTGAGGGCCCAAAGATCAGGGGCATCCAATATTGGGTTTCAGCCTTGATCCCTGTGCCCAGAAATGTCTCCAGATTCTCTGAGTCTTTTGATGATATTATGTACTGTAATTGAGGATATATTTAAAGTCTTTGTAATTTTACATTGAGGAACATTATTCTGAAATTATTCAACAATTTTTAGATGCAGCTTTTCACAGATTGGTGAACCTCTGCCCATCTTTACTTCTGAGACACTCTGACTCTCTACGATGCTCTTTTTATACCCAATCACGGTACTGTCCTGTTGTCAGTTAACTAATTGCAAAATGTTCTTCCAGCTCTTCCTTGTTAGTACCACTTACTTTGACAGTTTTTTGTTGCCCTGTCCTAACTTTTTGGAGACATGTTGCTGCCATCAATTTCAAAAATCACCTTGTTTTTTTCTTAAAATGGTACATTTTCTCAGATTAACCACTTGCTGACCGCAGTGTTAAACCCCCTTCCTGGCCAGGCCATTTTCAGTATTTAGCGCTGAGGTACTTTGACTGACGTTTATTCCGTCATGCAACGCTGTACTGAAATTAATTTTATATCATTTTTGGGGACACATAGAGCTTTCTTTTGGAGGTATTTAATCACCACTGGGGTTTTTTATTTTTTTACTATACAACACAAAAAGTAATAAATGGACACCAAACATGTCAAGCCTTAAATAGACACCAAACATGTCAAGCCTTAAAACTGCGTGCGCCCGCAAAGTCGCAAAAAACTACCACACCTAAAAGTGGCCTTTACCGCTCATCCATTTAGTGTTATCAGTGATTGATGGCCCTACAATTATTACTCTCACTCTTTCACATTCGCGGTGACATGTGTGGCGCAATTGTCGTTATAGCAGGTAGGCGCACCCGACGCACGTTTGGGTGTGTATGTGGAGACGGGGGACTTTAAACATTTAAAAACAACATTTTTTTTATATGCGATTTGATTTTTTGTTTTACTTTTTTTTATTTTTTACACGTAACGTTATTGCTCTCACATAGGGGGCGGCTAATAAGCCCCCTATGTGATAGCCAATTTACGTGACAGGACCTTTTTATGGAGACATCAGGGGTTTTCAAGACCCCCAATGTCACTTAGGGACCCCCAGAGAAGCTGACACAGCATAGATCTGCTTCACCAGCTTCTCCTCTGCTGTAATATACATCACTTCCTGCATTCTGACACTGGAGGGAAGATCAGAGGGAGAACATGTACTGATCTCCCTTTGCTCTCCGGTGACAGAGCCGCCATGCTGGTCCAGGCCCGCACCGGGCACAGCGGATCTCAGGACCAGGGGTGACATGTTAAAACATCCACCCGCATCTACAAGGCTCCCGTCCGGCCGTTTAGTGGATATGTTTTCTATTGTGAATAAAATGTGGGCTTATGAGATTTGCAAATCATTGCATTCTGTTTTTATGTAGATTTTACACAGCATCCAGCTTTTTTGGAACTGAGGTTGTAACTGAGGAAGCAGCAAATTTATATCTTTCACACAAATCCCTTATTTTCATTGCAGCGACTTATTTGCCCCGGCAGATTTTTAGGAATTAGGCAAATAACACTGAATCTATATGTAGAACACAGTTCAATGAGGCTTAATCAAAGAGTCTGGCAGAACTCCAGGCATACCTCAGAAAAAATCCTTCTTTACTAGATTTACTTTCAAAAGTAATGCTGACAACATTATGAAATATTAGAAAGCAAGCCTTGCTGGTAGGCTCCATTTCAATGATTAGCAGTGCAGTGCTGAGACAGTGCTAATACAATTTTAAAGCAGAACTACGGGGGAAAATGTTCCTAACCCTTGCAGTGGGGCTACCCTCGCACTGCAAGGGTTAGGTGCTCGTCTTTCTCTAGGTACTCACCCAATCCTCGGAGCGCAGTGTCAGGGAGGAGATAAACTGTCACAGGAGGCCGAGCGGTGCAGGGGAGGAGAGTGTTGTTAGTGGCTGGCATCTCTTCTCCTGTCACAGATTAAGTTAGCTCTGTGGGGAAAGCTGCGGTGTGAGGGTGGAGACAGCTGTCACAGGAGGCCGGGCCGGAGGTGCAGGGCAGGAGTGAGCTGTCAAGAGGAGATCGAGCTCTCCTCCCCACACCGTCGCCCAACCTCCTGTGACAGCCAGGCCCTCCTGGCTGTGATCTCACACTTGCCTTTTCCATATAAAACGTATGGCTAATACACTGTATATGACCCACAGCGTCTGGAGCGAGAATAGGAGCATGCTGGGAGCGGGCGTTAATGTAAGTAGTACAGCCTCTTCATCTCCCCTTAATGACCATTTAATCCTTGCAGGGCACTGCAAGGGGTTTTTCCTGCATCCCAAAGTTGGAATTTAAAGTGCAACTGAAGCCATAATGTTTTAGTTGTGGACAGAGTGGAGAGGAATTAGAGTGTCTGTCAGGTTTTTATTGCTGTCTGTGTCCCCGTTAGGGAGAGTTACTCCCCTCGATATGTCTTAGATTCCTAGACTGAACATGAAAGAAAATCCCAAATTTTGGGTTGTCCCCAGAACAAGAATAAGGCTTCATTCACACTTGTATTTTTATGCATAGATCTGTCTGCAAAATGGGTCACACTAGATGCTTAACCCCGTAAGTACAAAGGCCTTTTTTTCATTTTTTGTTTACATTATATAATTCACATTTTAGGCCTGAAAATTACTTCAAACCCCCAAACATTATATATTTTCTAAAAGCCAAGACCCTGTAGAATAAAATGACGGCAGTTGCAAAATTTTATGTTGCACGACATTAGCGCAACCTATTATGAAACCCAAAAATATAGTGAAAAATGCACTTAAGTTAAATTTAGTGCCCCAAAACACAATATAACCAATATATACCATTTTTTGTAAAATATAAAAGAAGAGGTTACAACGAGTAAATAGAGATCCAACATGCCCAGGTTACAAACTGTGTGCATCCGTGAAACTTCGACAGAATTCAGTTCCCCAAAAAGTCCATACATGACGCTTTAAAAGCTGATACAGGTCATCCGTTTAGAGATACATGTAAATATTGGCCCTATAATTTTTGCTCTCTCTCTGGCGTGCGTGGCGATACCCAACATGTGTAGCGTAATAGTCGTTTTCGTACGTAGGCACACCCGAAGCATGTTTACGTGACAATGCGCGTACTTGCAGGGGTGGGGGACTTAAAAAAAAAGTATTTTTTTATTTTTACATTTTATTTCATCTTATTTTTAAAACTGTTTTTTTTTTTACTTTAATTGCTATCACATGGGGGGCTTACAAGCCCCCATGTGATAGCATAATGGCAGTGGTAGGTACTTTTTAAGGGGATCCTGGGGATCCAAAAAACCTCCAGGGTCACCTTTACACTCTAAATACGCTATTGAAGTGCAGATCGCACGCAAATAGCTTATTGTTGGACTTCAGGAGCCCAGCACTGACAGCGACGGGACCGGAAGTGATGCAATACGTGTCGCTGCCGATCCCATAGTACGGGGAGGGGATTGGCGCACGGATGTTCGCCACTCTCCTCCCCAGCTTCCCGCCAACACCTGGCAAGCGGGTCTCGGGCCCATAGGAGGGGCAACGGAGCCTGAGAAACAAGGTGGGGGTGTCAGGCAGGAGGGGGGTAGCCCGGTTACCGGATCGTAGAAGCGATCTGGCGGCAGCTGAGCCGCCAGAATTGCTTCTACTGTAAAGCCGGTCGCCGGATCTACAAAACGGAACAGACTCCCGCCAGGAGTCTGTGTAACCCCTTCCAACTTCATGACGGGATTATCCTGTCACAGGTCGTGAAGGGGTTAACATGACGTGCATCTGTCCTTTGCCCAATGAAGTAGCCAATGAGATTTCTAAAAATAATCGGTTTTGGTGCATTTAAAAGTTCAAAACAATTCCTGGACGCACCTGACTTCTATTTTACTAAACGCAGCTAAACTGACGGCAGATAAAAGCCTGTAAAGGATCCGTTGGAGATCATTAGATGCAGATATATGTGATTAGAAAACTATTTTACAGGCATATAAACAAGTAAACACACTTAGTGTGACCCTGCTGACCTCCAGGGATTTCCCTCACTTTGGAGCGATCTATTCTCACTTCCTGTTGTCGCTATCAGACAGGATGTGAAATCTGCCCAATGAGACACAGATGACAGGAGTTATAAGAAAAGTTTTAGTGTCAGCTCTACTTACAGTGACCCAGTCAGTATTCCCAATAATAAAGTCTATTATTTCCCTGACAGCCTGGATAACACACACACACACACACACACACACACAGAGATGTATGCTGGAGAAAAACCTAGACGTCAAACTGGACTTCCCATCATCACACAATGCAATGCTAGTCTCCCCGGCTGCCAGCCAGACACACGAGTTGCACATCATGTCTGTAGTATGACTTCTATGGGTCATGTGGGAGCAATAGACGCCATTCACTAAAGCAGAACAGATAGGATTTCATTGCTTGTTATTGAATGCCTTCAGATCCCTGGAGGTCTGATCACATGGCTATGCGGAGGCTGTGCGGAGCTTACACAGGGCTGAGGAGTCTCTTCCAACTCCCATGTGACAGTGCTGGGGGACTGAGCAGCCAATCATTACACATCAGAAATGTCACATGGAGGAAGGGGAGAGAGACACATGGAGGAAGGGGAGAGAGACACATGGAGGAAGGGGAGAGAGACACATGGAGGAAGGGGAGAGAGACACATGGAGGAAGGGGAGAGAGACACATGGAGGCTGGTGACAGAGTTCTGCATCAGTACTCAAGGACAGTGACACGGATCACGTATTCATTATGGAAACTACGGACACACAGCCACAAATCAGTGCTGCAGGCTACAGACACACAGCCACAAATCAGTGCTGCAGGCTACAGACACACAGCCACAAATCAGGGCTGCAGACTACACAGCCACGTATCAGTGCTGCAGACTACAGACACACTGCCATGTATCAGTGCTGCAGACTACAGACACGTATCAGTGCTGGTGGGCAGGTACATAGTGCTATATGACAGTGCTGGTAGGCAGGTACATAGTGCTATAGATCAGTGCTGGTGGGCAGGTACATAGTGCTATATGACAGTGCTGGTAGGCAGGTACATAGTGCTATAGATCAGTGCTGGTGGGCAGGTACATAGTGCTATATGACAGTGCTGGTAGGCAGGTACATAGTGCTATAGATCAGTGCTGGTGGGCAGGTACATAGTGCTATATGACAGTGCTGGTAGGCAGGTACATAGTGCTATAGATCAGTGCTGGTGGGCAGGTACATAGTGCTATATGACAGTGCTGGTAGGCAGGTACATAGTGCTATAGATCAGTGCTGGTGGGCAGGTACATAGTGCTATATGACAGTGCTGGTAGGCAGGTACATAGTGCTATAGATCAGTGCTGGTGGGCAGGTACATAGTGCTATATGACAGTGCTGGTAGGCAGGTACATAGTGCTATAGATCAGTGCTGGTGGGCAGGTACATAGTGCTATATGACAGTGCTGGTAGGCAGGTACATAGTGCTATAGATCAGTGCTGGTGGGCAGGTACATAGTGCTATATGACAGTGCTGGTAGGCAGGTACATAGTGCTATAGATCAGTGCTGGTGGGCAGGTACATAGTGCTATATGACAGTGCTGGTAGGCAGGTACATAGTGCTATAGATCAGTGCTGGTGGGCAGGTACATAGTGCTATATGACAGTGCTGGTAGGCAGGTACATAGTGCTATAGATCAGTGCTGGTGGGCAGGTACATAGTGCTATATGACAGTGCTGGTAGGCAGGTACATAGTGCTATAGATCAGTGCTGGTGGGCAGGTACATAGTGCTATATGACAGTGCTGGTAGGCAGGTACATAGTGCTATAGATCAGTGCTGGTGGGCAGGTACATAGTGCTATATGACAGTGCTGGTAGGCAGGTACATAGTGCTATAGATCAGTGCTGGTGGGCAGGTACATAGTGCTATATGACAGTGCTGGTAGGCAGGTACATAGTGCTATAGATCAGTGCTGGTGGGCAGGTACATAGTGCTATATGACAGTGCTGGTAGGCAGGTACATAGTGCTATAGATCAGTGCTGGTGGGCAGGTACATAGTGCTATATGACAGTGCTGGTAGGCAGGTACATAGTGCTATAGATCAGTGCTGGTGGGCAGGTACATAGTGCTATATGACAGTGCTGGTAGGCAGGTACATAGTGCTATAGATCAGTGCTGGTGGGCAGGTACATAGTGCTATATGACAGTGCTGGTAGGCAGGTACATAGTGCTATAGATCAGTGCTGGTGGGCAGGTACATAGTGCTATATGACAGTGCTGGTAGGCAGGTACATAGTGCTATAGATCAGTGCTGGTGGGCAGGTACATAGTGCTATATGACAGTGCTGGTAGGCAGGTACATAGTGCTATAGATCAGTGCTGGTGGGCAGGTACATAGTGCTATATGACAGTGCTGGTAGGCAGGTACATAGTGCTATAGATCAGTGCTGGTGGGCAGGTACATAGTGCTATATGACAGTGCTGGTAGGCAGGTACATAGTGCTATAGATCAGTGCTGGTGGGCAGGTACATAGTGCTATATGACAGTGCTGGTAGGCAGGTACATAGTGCTATAGATCAGTGCTGGTGGGCAGGTACATAGTGCTATATGACAGTGCTGGTAGGCAGGTACATAGTGCTATAGATCAGTGCTGGTGGGCAGGTACACTGTGCTATAGGTCACTGACACAGGGTTTGAACCCACTGCTGAATGCCGGTGATTTTCGGTTATTTAGCAGTGCTGCAGTCACAGTGTTCTGTATCAGTGCCGGAACCCGGTGGCACACATTGACAGCTCCAGTGACAGCCGGGGCCAGAGCTCCAGCCAGGGACTCCCCCGGTACAGAATTCGGAGATGAACAGCGGAGGCCAGCATACAGCACGGGACAGACACCGGGCCTCGCCCTGTACCCGACAAAGACATGTGTCTCCCGCCCGCAGGAGACGGTCACTGGCCATGGGGGAGGAGTGTTCCCTACCTTTAAAAGATGAGACGTCGCCATATTCCCTCAACTTGTCCTCCCGCCGGATACCGCGAGATCTCCTCCTAACGCCTACCGCAGCATATCGCGAGATCTCCCATCCGGCGATGGCAGGTCACGTGATTGCAGCCCGCTGCTTGCGATGTTAGTCCAGCTCTCTGGTTTACTATAGGACGAGGAGAGGGCGGGAAATGACGAATATTCTGGATCAGTGCTGCAGCTGCTGTATACCGAATAGTTGAGGCTGGAAGTAGTGCTGTGTACGGGCCCTTTGTATATACTCTGGTCATTACTCACTGTACACAAATGGAGGCAGTTCAGAATAAGAGTGTGAGGGAGGGAGAGAGGATTTCTGTCTTACCTGTAACATCCCTTTCATGGAGGAGGACACAAGCACGGGAAATTATCAAAACTGGAGCAACTAGACACAGCAACCGAACCAATCAGCTTCCATCTTTTATTTTCAAAACTTAACAAGTTGAAGAGAGATGCTGATTGGTTGCCCCAGGGGCAACTGCTCCAGATTCTGTTTGCTCCAATTTTGTTAAATTGCCCCCAAGGAGTTTACCATTCACACCAGAATAAGGTAGTCACCTTTTCTTCAAGTGAAACCCGAACACTAGCGCCATGCGCAGCAATTTTTTTTTTTGGG
>NW_017306497.1:1691761-1695078 GCF_000935625.1 Nanorana parkeri
AATGGAACCCCGAACACAGCGGCGTGGCGAGCAATTTTTTTTTTTGGGGGGGGGGGAGAGAATATAGAGGAGAGAGCGAGAAGAGACGGGAGGGAGTAGGGATACTGGCTGCAGAGGAATACAGAAACAATATTAAGCTACAAACTCTGTTGTTCTGGGTTGGTGCCCAGATGTCTCCAGGTGGCCTGTGCGGACTCTCCATTGGGCTGTGCGCCTCTCCGGTGGGCTGTGCGCACTCTCAGGTGGCTATGAGACTCTTAGGTGGGCTACGTAACTCAGGTGAGCTGTGCGCCTCTCATGTGGGCTGTGCGTCTCTCAGGTGGGCTGTGCGCATTCTTAGGTGAGCTGTGTGCCTCTCATGTTGGCTATGTGGCTCTCAGGTGGGCTGTGGGCACTCCCTTATCATTATGGATGACCAGAAAGGGCTCCTTGCACGTCAAAGCTGCTAATTCAGAAACATGTCAAGAAAGGCCATCCTAAGAGTAAGGCCAGAGGGATATCTCTGAATAGTTTAACCACCTCCCGTCCCCCGAATGTTGAAAGACAGCCGGACGGGAGTCTCCTGGATGCGGGTGGGCGTCTTTAGACGTCCTTCGTGCTCGCGCACGCCCCCTTGTGCGCACGAGCGGGAAACCGCGTGGATTTTAAACGGACAGCGATGGCCGTTTACATGCAAGCAGTCCGGCTTCTATTGTTTTGTGATGTATATTTCATCACTTCCGCATTCCTCTGTCACTCTCCGGTACAGAAACCGGAGAGAAGCTGATGAAGCAGATCTGTGCTTCATCAGCTTCTCTGGGGGTCAATAGGTGACATTAGGGGTCTTAGAGACCCCTGATGTCTCCATAAAGGGGACCTGTAACTGTAATTTGTTATCACATAGGGGATTTCTTAACCCCCTATGTCAGGGGTAGCCAAACTCCGGCCCTCCAGCTGTGGTGGAACTACAAATCCCATGAGGCATTGCAAGATTCTCACAACTACAGACATGACTCCTGGAGAGAGATGCATCATGGGATTTGTAGTTTCACCACAGCTGGAGGGCTGTGGTGAATAAAGTTAAGTGTAAAAAAAAAAAAAAATACTCACAAAATAAATAAAAATGTACACACAAAAAACACAAATGTTTTTTAAAGTCCCCCACCCCCACATAGATCTGCAAAAATGCGTTAGATGTGCCTACACGCAAAAACGACGATTGCTCCAATTATGCTGCACATGTTACATATCGCACCGCGAACGTCGCAGTGAGAGCAATAATTATCGGGCCATTAATCACTGATAACACTAAACTGATGAGCGGTAAAATCTTGTATAGCGTCGCCTATGGCCAATTTTGGCTATGGTGTTTTTTTGCGATTTCGCGGGCACGCACAATTTTAAGGCTTGACATGTTTGGTGTCTATTTACCCGACGTGACCCCGTCTTTTATATTTTACTAAAAAATTGGGTAAAAATGTTTCCTAAAATAATAAAGGGGAAAACAATTTAAAAAAAAATATTCTGTACTTTTTTTGTTATATAGTAAAAAAAAAAATCCCCAGTGGTGATTAAATACCACCAAAAGAAAGCTCTATCTGTCCCCAAAAAAATGTATAAAATTCATTTCAGTACAGCGTTGCATGACGGAATAAACGTCAGCCAAAATACCACAGCGCTGAATACTGAAAAATGGCCTGGGCAGCAAGTGGTTGAAAGGCAGCTTGTGAAAGACCAGCAGAACCAGATTGGGGTCCTACAGAGTCACTAGAACACATACAGGGGGAACAACATCTGGCACCCCTGAATAAATACCATCACTAAGCCCTGGTTCACACCTAGGCGTATTGCATATGCACGTTTGTCGCGTGTTTTTTTTACCGCGATTCGCGGTAAAAAACATCGCGTTTCCGAGGGCTACTTGGCTGTATCCCAATGGAAACGCGCAACAAAAACGGCCCAAAGTAGTACATGTACCTTTTCAGGCGTGGGCCATTTTGTAGCGCGTTAGGGACGGGCTGAAATACGCCAAGGTGTGAACCAGACCCATTGAATACAATGGGATTTAGATGTTTGAGCGTTTAGTAGAGCGTTCGTCGAGCGTAGAACGCGCTACAAAACGTTCAGGTGTGAACGAGGGCTAAGGAGTGAAAGGCAGCAGGTGACCCAGACTTGAAAACGGCAGTATGATGTAGCGGTAAAGCTTCTCCCTTCTGTGTCTGTGCAGAGGTAGTATCTGTCCACCCAGAGTACCCTTGGATAGAAAATGGCAGGCACATGAGCCGCATGGTGTCTGGGAATGAGGCTGTGCAGGTGCGGCCCTCTGCCCCTAAGCCTCAAGAGAAGCAACCACTGGGACCAAAATCAATTTCTCATAGCTGAACCAATGCTAAAGCTGTAGCAGAAGCTGCACTGTAGCAACAGATTTAACCCTGTAGGGTACTGGTGCTACCGCCAGGGCACCTTGGGCGGGGGGCTTGTTTTTTGGTCCTTGCCATTGATGTGGCAACAGTCAGGAGAGACGTGCCTTCTAATCTTCGTTCTTTAGGTGGGCGTACCCCCCTTCAGGGTCAAGGCTCCATAGCTCTATAAAGCACTCTGTGGCTAGTCAAACACACCGCACAAAGTACCATGGAGGGTGCTGAACTCAGGGTTCATTGACAATGCACCTTATAGGCTAAGCCTGCACCTTTCCTCTTGGTACTGTCTACTGAGGATTGAGTTGCAGTGCAAATGTCTGCCTGATAGGATATAAATCCATAGGCAGGTCCTCATATTACATAGTTTTGGTAGATCTAAAGTTGACTGTACAGAGATTGTGTGTGATCACAAATAAAGACAAAAAATTCCAGAGAGACAAACTCTCATATACCCTCGGTCAGGCCTATAAATGGACCAAACCAATAAATACACAATTCAGATCGGATCGCCCACTCCGTCAGTCTGACCGAGAGGGGGGATTCGATTCGGACTCTTCATACTTCTCTTCACACTCTACTCACAGTAAACGACAACACAAAACACAGATGCCCAACTCCACACGTAGAAAAAATAGGGGCGGAGAATCACACAGCGGGGAAGGAACCCCTAAACGCAAAACGTTTTCGCCTACACAACATGTGACGCAATTAGGAAAGACACACAAAGGTTACGAGGATAAACTGTTACCTGCAGGACCCTCGTCACACACACACAGGGCTTTGGCCCACACACCCTTACCACGCTCTCACACGCAAGGAGCAGATATTACTTTACCGACACCTTGTGACGGACCCCCGTACTCAGGATGAGTATGTCCGCCGCTGTCTTCTTCCTTGCTCAGGAGTACTCACCTGGGT
>NW_017306497.1:1695148-1703746 GCF_000935625.1 Nanorana parkeri
ATTCTTACCTGGTTGAGATATATAGACGATATCTTCCTAATTTGGATGGGATCAAGGGATGAATTAACAACCTTTATCTCCTGTCTACAGAAAAATGACTTTAACCTTCATTTTACCATGCAATGTCACCAAGAATCTGTCCCGTTCCTGGATGTCAGGATAGGCGTGGATAAGGAAGGCCTAATCTATACGGGTCTCTATAGAAAAACATCAGCGGGCAACACCATTTTGCATGCAACCAGTGCACACCCGGCCCCCCTCAAACTAAGCATACCCTACAGTCAGTACTTACGACTGAGATAATAAATTTTAGGGGTGTGGCACCTACTATTCGGACCCAGATCGAAAACCATCGTCTATATGTACAGAGATTGTATGGTCAGGTTGTAATGTGTATGGTGAGGTTCCCCCCCAATTGATATCAGACTCTTTGGGTCTGGTAGGAATGTTAGGAGGGACCCCCCCAAGTTAAAAAAAAAAGTGAGGGGTTCCACCCAAAAGCCATACCAGGCCCTTTAGGTCTTGTAGGAAATTTTGCACATGAACACAATAGCATTCGGGTCTGTGAGCCGAGGTGTCATAATACTATTCAATACTAATACTATCGGCTCAGAGACCCGAGATGGCATTCGGGAGCTCACAAATGCTATTGTGTTCATGTTCAATGACAGCTGAGAATGTCAAATGGGCGGAGCAAGGCTCACGGGGCTTGCAGCACCCATTTGACATTTGCAGCTGTCATTGAACACAATAGCATTTTTTTTCTTTTGTCTAATGTCACTTTGCTGCAACGAATATTCGCCCAGACTACCGCTAACACATTTCTTCCGAAATTTTCGGTATTGGGAATTCGGATTCGCTTTCATTCGTCATTTCTGTCATTCGGAGAGTCAGATATATCCGAATCTCCAAAAATTCGTCCGAATAACAAATCTTTTCTACACAAATCACACATGTCTAGTGTCTGTACAGGTACCTGATCATCAACACCACAAGGCTGCAGTCTTATCTGAAATCAAACCTGCGGCCGCTTTTTGTTTATATTCTTTCAGTGCTGCACTGTAATATTACATCAGGGAAGGGTTCATCATGTCAAAAACTTGATCAGAAGCCACTCAGAGTGGGGCTACAGCTGTAAAAAAAAAAAGAGACAATAACATTCTCCTAGCATAGGATATTTGTAGTAATGCACACACATTGCAGACCATACAATCCCCTTTAAACTCACCACACACATTACAAACTGTACCATCTCCTTCCGATCTACCACAATTTGCAGCACAAATGTCTGCCTGATAGGATACAAATCCATAGGCAGGTCCTCATATTAAAAGGAGAACTATGGGGTTAAGTCTTTTCCCCATAGTTCTCCTTAGGGTAACGGGAGGACACAAACTAGCGTCCTCCCATCACCCTAGGCTCAGTATACCGCGAGCTGCTGCTCGCGGTATACTGAGACGCCGCAGCTGAAGCGGATCCCGACAATTGTGCCGGGATCCGCCCAGCTGCTTGACTGACAGCTGGCTCTGCCTATCTAAAGGCAGAGCCAGGTGTACCCGCCCCCTCCCCCGTCAGTTCCGCCAGTCAGCGCTGGTGGAGCGGGGAGGGGGGAATCCAGCCCCTCCCCTGTCACGGCAGAGAGCCGTGGCAGGATCGAGAAGTGAGTGAACACCGCTATGTGTTCGCTCACCTCCCGATCTACTGAGCCGACCTGTGGCAGTCTCATTGTCACAGGTTTACTAGAACTATGAGGTGAGTGAAAATCACTCACCTCATAGTTCTCCTTTAAATAGCTTTGGTAGATCTAAAGTTGACTCTAGAGATTGTATGGTCAGGTTGTTATGTGTATGGTGAGTATTAGATCTACCAAAAAGCAGTGTAGAGGTAATGATTAGTCATAAGGTGCCAATACACCTGTCGATTATCGTGCGATAATCGCGGGTGATCCCGCGATCGTACGATAATCGGCAGGTGTATGGAAGGCGGGCGACCGTTTCTACTGTACGGTCGCACGTCTTTTGTCTCCCGAGCAAGCTTGAAAACCCATCGAGAATCTCTGGAGACAAATGCCGCACGGGCCGGTGTGCGCAAGCGCACACTGCCCGCTCAGCATTGGAATCATAGGAAGCCCACCCCTCAGCGGGCTTGCGATTGCAAGTATGATCGGCCTGTCCAAGATGGGCAGATCGTACGAGCTTTTAATCACCCTGCAATCATCGCACGATGAAAGTCGTTCGATGGTTGTAAGGTGTATGGGCACCTTTAGACGATTTTCCATAGTGGTAATCAAATTTCAGCTCTTTCCTCAATTAGGGACAGGGTGTGCAAGACATAAAGCACCAAAAGCAGAAGGTATACGGTCCAGATTCAATTTTATTAAGACTCTTAAATGATAAAAAGCGATGGTGTTTCAGGGCTGCACAGGGTCCCCGTTCATCAGGGTTTGGTATTGTTGAACAAAGTGTGTACTGCAGGACTCATAAAATTAGAGGGACCCCGAGGGGTAATTACACACTCCAGGTGCTGGTTAACCAGCATCTGAAGCTACCCAGCACTTTAACACCCCTTTCACACTGAGCGACATGGATATTGCACGTTTTTCCGCGAGATTTCGTGCTGAGCACTATGAGCTACATTGAGCGACATTGCACATTTTATCACACTACTTAGTGTGTTTTTTGGGCGGGACTTCGTCGCTGCTACATTGGGCTCTAACCAATCCACAGCGATCTGGATGTGACATCATTCTTTCCTTCCATTTTGCAGTGCAAAAGTGACCCTTCTGTAGCGCAATATCGCTGGTAATGCGCGATTTTGCACGACCCCTTTGAGTCTATTGGGGCCGAATCGCGCCACATCCCCCGAAAAAAGGGTCATGTACATGCGACAAGCTTGAGCGACGAGCTACAGGCAACATTGAGATGTGAACAGCTCCATTTAAATGCATTGGACAAGCTACATAGAGCGATATTGTGCGGAAATATGCGCGATGAACTGCTCAGTGTGAAATGCTGTCTGTAGCCCCATTGGGCGTATTCCTTCACCTTCTGTTGTTTCTGAAACCTGTGTCCTGGACAGGATCTAAGAGACATCCTACTTGGTGGGTACACACAAGCAATTACAACATGGTAGGGGCTATAACCCATCCTCCCACATGTTTTTAATTGCTGATTGTATCTCTATTAAGGTTTCCCCCCTCACTTCTAGCCCTACCTAATCCCCATCAAATAACAAGAAGTGTCAGGAAATTTCCCCAGCAGAGACCGACAACAAACAGAGGTACAAATCATTTCACACTGTATCCAAAATGTAAAAAACTATTCTGGCTAGACCTGGGCTTTGTACCTGTTGAGCTAGCCATGGATTTAATGCATAGTTTTTAATAAATAACCATTTCTAGGCAAACTGGAGAATACAATACCCTTGGAGAATTGGAAATATACGTATCATTTTAATGAAAACATGAGTGAGCAGGCAAAACACATTTCTTTTATGTCTATGGGATTCATATGCATCTGTAGGTCATAACAGAATGGCACAATCATAAAACAAAACATGGCAACAAATAAGAAAATTGCATGACCCCAGTTCAAAAGTCTGCATACCCTTAGTTCTTAATACTGTGTATTGCCCCCTTTAGCATCAATGACAGCGTGCAGTCTTTTGTAATAGTTGTCTATGAGGCCCCAAATTCTTGCAGGTGGTATAGCTGCCCATTCATCTTGGCAAAATGCCTCTAGATGATGCAAAGTCTTTGGTCGTCTTGTATAAACCACACGTTTGATATCTCACCCCGAGTGGCTCGATGATATTAAGGTCAGGAGACCGTGATGGCCACTCCAGAACCTTCACTTTTTCTGCTGTAACCACTGGAGGGTTAACTTTACCTTGTGCTTAGAGTCATTGTTATGCTGGAAAGTCCAAGAGCGTCCCATGCGCAGCTTTCATGCAGAAGAATGCAAATTGTCTGCCATTGTTTTCTGATAACATGCTGCATTCATCATGCCATCAATTTTCACAAGACTCCCCGTGCCTTTAGAGCTCACCCCCCTCCAAAACATCAGTGAGCCACCAGCATGCTTCACAGTGGGGATGGTATTCTTGTCGCTATAGGCCTTGTTGACCCCTCTCCAAACATAGCACTTATGGTTGTGACCATAAAGCTCTATTTTGGTCTCGTCACTCCAAATTTCAGTGTGCCAGAAGGTGTGAGGCGTGTCAAGGTGTTGCGCATACTGTATCTGGGCTTTTATTGAGGCATTGGTGCGTTAAAGGCTTCTTTCTGGCAAATCGACAATGCAGCTCATTTTTGTTCAAGTATCGTTGTATTGTGCTCCATGAAACAACCCCACCATCTTTTTCCAGAGCAGCCTGTATTTCTCCTGAGGTTACCTGTGGGTTGTTATTTGTATCCTGTACAATTCTTCTGGCCGTTTTGGCTGCAATCTTTCTTGGTCTACCTGACCTCGGCTTGGTATCAAGAGATCCCCGGATTTTCCCCTTCTTAATAAATGATTGAACAATACTGACTGGCATTTTCAAGGCTTTGCATATCTTTTTATATCCTTTTCCATCTTTATAAAGTTCCATTACCTTGTTACGCAGGTCTTTTGCCAGTTGTTTTCTGCTCCCCATGGCTCAGTATCTAGCCTGCTCAGTGCATCCACGTGAGAACTAACAATCTCATTGACTATTTATATACAGACACTAATTGCTATTTAAAAAGCCATAGATGTGGGAAATGAACCTTTAATTGCCATTGTAACCTATATGTGTCACCTTGTGTGTCTGTAACAAGGCCAAACATTCCTGGGTATGTAAACTTTTGATCAGGGCCGTTTGGGTGATTTCTGTTATTATGATTTAAAAAGGAGCCAAACAACTATGTGTTAATAAATGGCTTCATATGATCACTATTCTTAAATCAAACTGTTTTGCGGCATGAGCCGTCATATTTTCATTATCAATGCCAGAACTTCATGATTTCTGCCAGGGTATGCACACTTTTGACCACAACTGTATACAGTAATCCATCCAACACATTCTTGCTATTTCTGAATTCATTATACCCTTCAAAGAATTGTCTATTTAAAATACTGTATTGCATCATGAATTAAAAGCAAAGTCTGATTTTTGTGAAAAAGAAAAATTGAATAAATAATGATGGATGCCAATTACTTTTTTCAGTTTCAAATGATTTCAGAATGTGGGTTCTTCCTTTTTGGGCGAAGGGTACCAACAATTTTGTCCATGTCTGTATGATTTGTGAAACTGCAAAAAAAAAATATATACAGTATATATAGAATATATTTATTTTGCTCTCTGGCAGGCTCACCTATGCGAGGGTGATATCACTTGATATTGCGATCCTCACAGGATCCTGAGAAAGTTGAAGATCCTATATCCCATCTTCTCACAGGATTTAGAATCGCAAACTATCGAAGAACTCGCTATCTAGCTAAGTGATATCATTAACAGAAAGTGGCTAGATTCCATGGAGTAAGGCAAGTATTTTTCCTTTGCATTTTTGGCAATTTTAGAAAATCATATATCGCTGTAATTGAAATGGAAAGGTCATTTTTAATAATATTAAATGACAATATGCCTTTTTAGTGGAAGTTGGGTGTTTCTTTAACCCCTTGCCGCCCGCCCATTGTATATATTACAGGGGGATGGTGGATCCTTCCCGGCGGGGTCACGTAAATGTATGTCATTTTTTTTCTGCTCGCGGACACGCGCGAGCAGAATCCCGCTGGGAATCCCTACAGCCGTTACACATACAAGCGATCGGCTACTCTATAGCCGCCCGATCGCTTGTATGTGCCGCCATGCATGCCACCCCCCCTCCCCGCACCCCTACCTGCAATCCCGGAATCCGATGCCCCATCTGCGGCCCGGGAGGGTGTCAGGAGAAAGATGAGAGGGAGATCAGCATCTTCCTCCTTGCTGAACTCCCTCCAACGTCTGAATGCAGAAGTGATCTGTATTACATTACTTCCGCATTCAGCTGTCATTCCTCTGGCTGTTATAGCCAGAGAGAAGAAGCTGATGAAGCAGATCAGCTTCTTTGGGGGGTCCCCAGGTGACATTAGGGGTCTTAGAGACCCCTAATGTCTCCATAAAGAGAACCTGTCAGTGTGCCGATGCTATCACATAGGGGGATTGTTATCCCCCTATGCGATAGCAATAACATTAAGTGTAAAAAAAAATAAAAGTCACATATAAAGAAATGTAAAAAAACTAAATCCCACAACCCCACGTATACACACATATAAACGTAAATACACGTCGCGTGCGCCAACTCGACAATTGCAGTACACGTTACATATCGCCGCGAACGTCGGAGTGAGAGTAATAATTTTAGGGCCATCAGTCACTGATAACACTATGAGCGGTAAAAGCTTTTAAAGTGTCACCTATGGCCAATTTTGTATTGTCGTTTTTTGAGGTTTCGCAGGTGCGCGCAATTTGGCTTGGCATGTTTGGTGTCTATGTACCCGAAGTGACCCCGTCTTTTATATTTTACCAAAAACTGGGTATTATTAAATGTTTCATAATTTAACATAGTATTTAATATATACAGTTTTATTTCTTCAAAATGTATGTTAATTTTCCTTAATATAGTAAAAAATAAAACCCCCAGTGGTGATTAAATACCACCAAAAGAAAGCTCTATCTGTCCCCAAAAAATTGTATCAAATTTATTTCAGTACAGCGTTGCATGACGGAATAAATGTCAGTCAAAGTACTGCAGCGCTGAATACTGGAAAATGGCCTGGCCAGGAAGGGGGTGTAAACACCCTGGACTTTAAGTGGTTAATTACAGAGTTGATAAACAGGAGGTTAAAAAGGACACCCCCCCCTCGAAGAACAAAGGATAAAGGGATTGACTCATTATTGCCAATGTAGCTGTGTAGACCTTGGAACTTTATTGTGAATATCACACCATCAAATTGTCGGAGAGAAATCTCTTCAAACACTCCAGCATCCACCAACACCGAAAAGATCAGTTTTGGGTAGACTGACCCTTAAAGGAGGGTGCTTTTCACTCACCTCATAGTTCTAGCCGACCTGTGACAATGAGACTGTCACAGTTCGGCTCAGTAGATCGGGAGGTGAGCGAACACATACTGTCGTTCGCTCACCTCTCGATCCAGTCACGGCTCTCTGCCGTGACAGGGGAGGGGCTGGATTTCCCCCCTCCCCGATCCGCCAGCGCTTTCTGGCGGAACGGACGGGGGCGGGTACAGCTGGCTCTGCCTCTAGATAGGCAGAGCCAACTGTCAGTCACGCTGCTGGGCGGATCCCGGCATAATTGTGGCGATCCGCTTCAGCTGCAGCTTTCTCAAACAAGTCATCCCCAAACAGCTACCACCTTTTTTATCACTTGCCCCTCCCTTTTAGATTGTAAGCCCTCAGGAGCAGGGCCCTCCTAATGTTATCGCAGGTGTGTAAGGGCACACACCTTACAACCATCGCAAGACTTTTGTCTTGCGATGGTTGTAAGGTAATTTAAAAAAACGTACGATCTGCCTATCTTGGACAGATCGTACTTGCCCTGAGGGGCGGGCTTCCGATGACCGCAATGCCGAACGGGCAGTGTGCGTTTGCGCACACCGGCCAGTCCGGCTTTTATCTTACGAACATGCTACACATCCGCCGAACATCGTACGATGCTCGGCGGGTCTTCGAACATGTTTGTACATTAAAAGTCGTGCGCCCTTACAGTAGTAGAGGTCGCACAGCTTCCACACACCTTACGATAATTGTACGATCGCGGGATTTCCCGCGATTACCGTAAGGTGTGTGGGCACCCTTACCATCTTGTCTTGAATTGTGATTGTAATCTCTTCCTTATATTGTAAAGCGCTGTGCAAACTGTTGGTGCTATATAACTCCTGTATAATATATAGTGACATAGTAGGCACAAACTCAAGAAATGAACAGGGGTTGACAAATGTTTTCTTGCAGCTGTGGATCGCTTTTTATTTTTGCTAAACTTACTTGCTGGCAATCACATTTTACAAAGCAGAAACGTTTTGATGCATTGTTCACAAACTGCTTTTATAAAAGCAAAATCTGTTTTGCAAGTGGCCTTTGAAAGGGCGACAAAAACTCCCTCTGTCCGGAAGAATTTCTGTTTGGGTCAAGTAGAGGAATATCTTTTCACAGTGCCGCTCCTTTTGTTTATTAACCAATCAGTTGGATCAGGAGATTTTACTCATTGGGCTGTGTAGGGGGCAGGGAACAATACCTCCTCCTGGCTCTGCTCACCTGCCAATTAAAGGGTTTCTAAACCCTCCGTTTGTTTTGCATATATCTCCTGCTAGCAAGCATGAGATATATGCAAAAAGTTTTTAAAAAAAACAAAAACGCTTTAACAGCAGTTTAAAAACTTACCCCGTCTTGTCACGCGCTCCTGCTCGAGAATCCGAAACTGCTCGGGCGGCCGCAAAGCATCTTGGGGCGGGCGCATGCGCAGTTTGGATTTTCGGCCGGGAGACGAGCAGAGACGCAAGGTAAGTCTGTGGACGCGTGCACCCACATGCAGACACCGCGGGATCGGAAGTGCCAGCAAGGACAGAGTAGTCAGCGCTG
>NW_017306497.1:1704460-1708150 GCF_000935625.1 Nanorana parkeri
CATGCAGACACCGCGTGATCGGAAGTGCCTGCAAGGACAGAGGAGTTAGCGCTGGATCGGAGAGCCGCCGCACCGCTGGAGGGACAGATGAAAACATCAGGGAAGAAGAAGAAGATCGGATTAAGAGACATCATTTAAGGTAAGTGCTAACATTAACATTGGGGGAAGGGAAACATTTTTTTGACTTTAATGTCACTTTAACAAATCAGACATGTACCCGCATTGAAAAAAATAACAAAATAGGAAAACCGTCTCTAGTATCATTGCCAGTCACCATGAAAATAAGCATGGGATTGGGGCTGTAGTAGCTTTGTCCAGTTCTTATAAGAAAAAAGTCTTTTTGTGCCACTGCTGGTAACTGTAGACCTTGACGGAAGGCTTGGTAAGTCATCAAGATTGCACTGAATGCCAACAGATCTGTACGGAGGTCCTAATTTTATCTGCAGGTTCTTATCTTTAGTTCCCACTGGTTTATTTAGCTGTGTAGACCGATGCACTTGTCCTGGAAAATAGTCTATTGAGGTGCCAACTGTTCGTGTAGATCGTGGTCCATAATGTTTAAATTCGTATGAGGCATCCTCCTCAGGTTGTTGTCCTGGATGGATCCATGAATTAGCAGAACGTGCTGCAGATTGGTTTGGCATCAAACCCAAATAATGACTCGCTTCAGGATTCCATGGCATTTTTATTTCTGAAGGCACAGAGAAAGCAGTTGAAGCGAATGGCAGAATGATTGAGTTAGACGTATCAGTTTCAGGTTGTGAAGTTGGAATATCCTTTTTTCTCCTTTTTTGAGCTGGTATTTCTATTTGTTCTTCAGGAAATAAAGTGGGGATGGCATCTCTTTTTAAAAAAGTCACCATACCTCGAATCTCATATGCGTCTAGGGTAAAGTGTTGTGAACAAATCCGATAAGTACCCTTTGAACTATTACAAATTTTATGGCAAAACTCATCCAGGTCACCAAAGTCCTGATTAATGTGTAATAGCCATGTTCTTATGGTTTCCATGTCCCTTGGAAATACGTGAAGAGCAATATCTGGATCCTTCTTTCTCCACCGAAAAGAACATCCTTTAACAATACAGTTCGGCATTCTGAAAAATTAAAAACAAAAAAAAAAAAAGGTAATAAAAGTCTGGAAACTATAAAATGATGGCAACTTTGTTTCTTTTGTTTCGTATCCACTTAATTTACCTAGAAGGAAACAGAAGTTGATCTGTAACTGTTCTATTACAAGTAAAGAAGAAAACCTCAGAATCTACTAAGATTCCTGGTTCCTAAATCGCCCTGTCAAGCCAGGTAATTCTACTAAGGGCCAAGTGTGAGAGAAGACCGAATGACTCAAGGAGAGGATAAGGCTAAAAGGAGAGAGGATGGGGTATTTTGTACTAAAGTTAAAGCAGAGCTGAAGCCAAAACTTTTCTGTTTAGTTTTGGATAGCGTAAAGGAGGGTTGTAACCTCTGTCAGTTTTTTTTTGGCCAGCTGTGTTCCATGGGAGTAGGGCTGCAACCAACTAATCGATAGTGAGAATAGTTGTCTGCTATTCTCCTTACCTATTAGTTGGTTGGATCCCCTAGCTCTCTCCTTCACACTGGAAAGAAGGCACAGCAAGCATTGGGCTGGTGCAATAGCCAGCCTGCTATTGCAATGTGAAATGACCATAACCAGGCTGGCTATTGCACCAGCCCACTACTTGCTGTATTTACATTCAGCTGCTGTCTGTAGAATCTTGCCACTGGCAGCTGTCATTCCCTGGCTGAAGCTATTCAAGCGCCGTGTGCTTACAATACAAATTCTAAAAAGGTGGAAAAAAAAGTGATTTTCAGTCATTTACCTTTTGAGCCAGCCCGACAAATATTGCTACGGGAGGTGCGTTGCAGTGCCATTCAGTTCAATGGCATTCTAAATGCATCTCCCACCCCCAGTGTGATTGCCCAATGCTGTGCGTTCCAGTGCAGTGCGATTGCAAAACATTGTGCATGCAGTTTTATTCTGAAGTGAACTTTATTTGTAACACTGAATTTGTGTATTTTATTTTAAATTAAGAATGGTATTTATTTAATGTTTTTATCCGATTAAATTGAGCAAAAAAAATAAAAGAAAAAAGATATTTGAGTTCATGAGTAGTGGCCAGTGAGTGTATATCTACTGCACCGCTGTATCGGCCAGAAAATGGCACTTTCGGCATTGTGTCAAAAGTGCCATTTTCGGCCGATATATCGGCGCATCCCTAGATAAGACCCCTATTATAGTTACTATCTCTTCTAGAGTATAACAAAATTGATACCAAGATAAAATATATTTTAAAAAAATAGCCGTAGGTTTGCAAGCAGGAGGGCTCCGAAGAACACATTATAATACCCCATTTTTTGGTAAAATATAAAATATGGGGTGGTGTCGGGTAAAAGGATACCAGTCATGTCAAGCCTTAAAACTGTACGAGCCAGTAAAAAAGACAGAAGTGGCTGTGGGAACTGGTCTAGCAGTCCAGTGGGAACTAGGATCAGGCGAGTGAGTATATCCACAACTCTGCCCCCGGATACATCTCAGACCTTGTCTCAAAATATCACCCTAACCATCCACTCCGCTCTTCCCAAGACCTCCTGCTTTCCAGCTCCCTTGTCAACTCCTCCCATACTCGCCTCCAGGACTTCTCTAGAGTCTCTCCCATCCTCTGGAACTCTGTACCCCAACCTGTCCGTCTATCTCCCACCTTAACTGCCTTTTAGGCGTTCCCTAAAGACTCATCTCTTCAGGGAAGCCTATCCCACCTCAACCCAACCACTCAACCATCACGTTCTCAAACAATTCATCCCCACACAGCTCCCTCCTCATGTATCACGTACCCCATCTCTTTTAGATTGTAAGCCCCCAGTGGCAGGGCCCTCCTTACCATCTTGTCTTGAATTGTATTGTGATTGTAATGTCTTCCTCATACTGCAAAGCGCTGCGCAAACTGTTGGCGCTATATAAATCCTAAATAATAACAACAACATTTTCTTTATTTTCACCCCTAGACTAAAATGAGCAGTTAACCCCTGCAGTGCTGGGGTAGCCCCACTTCAAAAGGTTAATATGAGAAAATTGTGTGTTCTTCTTTAAAAAGAAGCTGCTGTATGCATTGTAAATGCATTGCAAAAGCCTACTGAAGCAAATACTTTTTGACTAAAGTCTTAATTCTTAGCTGAAATAAATTATTTGGTATTTAGGACGTAAGAGACAGGTAGGTGTGTGATGCTAATATCCCTTTTATACGAACTTGAAAATATGACAAAAAAAAAAAGTGGAAAAAAATGGAAAAAAGTGAGAAGATAGAAAGACAATAATTATTCTAAAAGAAAATGTCAATAAAATACTCACCTGGCATAAAAGGACGATGATGATCCGAGGGAACGTTGTTTTTGTTCAGATAATGTTTTCTTACAAAACCAGCTGTAATGTAAATGTTCAATAATTACAAATAGTATTTCTAACATCAGAAAAACAACAGTAAGCGATTACAGTGCTTGGAACAATCTCGTTAGCAACTTAACCTTCCTGGCAGTAATCCCGAGTGTGGCTCGGGGTTCATTTTCAGTACCAAAAGCGGTAACCCGGAGCCACACTCGGGATTACATTGTGCGTCGCTTACCTTGTCCACAAGCCCCCGCTGTGTCCTTTCGCCGATGCCGGCATGCGACGCCGGCGC
>NW_017306497.1:1708257-1710643 GCF_000935625.1 Nanorana parkeri
GGTTCAGTCCCTTGCGAGCGCCCGCGTCGCAGGGGGGCGGAACCGGCGGGAAATTTAAAAGTAAAGAAAGAAAGAAGAAAAACCTTAAATCAGACCGCCAGGGAGGTTAATATTAGCTTGAAGGAGTTATAGCCAGCAGTTTGTTATTGCTGTCTGTGCCCCTGCTGGGGAGATCCACGATCTCCATTTGTCACGTAATCATTGTCAACAGGACAGAAATCAATGGGAAGTCGAAATTTTCACAGCTGTCATCATAACAGGCGGTGAGGGGAAATCTTCCAATGGGGACACTTGTTCTGGTGACAGTTATCAAAGCAAGATTTCCCCTGCAATAAGTATTTGCCTGTTCCTAATAAATTCCTTTTTTTCAGTTTACTTCCACTTTAAAGTAAATAGAAGAAATAATAATAATAATAATAAGATGAGTCCATTTAAAGTAATAGAATGCTAACTTTAAATTCTATGGGTCCTCTCAAAAGGTATATGGCTGGGAGGATCTTTAGTAAAATGTTAAGGAAAATGGTCCAACAGCACCAGGCATTACCTGTTAGAAGCTTGAGAGAACGGAAGGATTATTGGACATGTAGCTTTACAATGTACAAACCACACTGCACAATCCCCCAAAGAAAAAAGACTGTTAGGAGTAAAATATACTCTTCCCAATACTTAGAGCTGGAGTGTGATACTGAAGGCGGCTCTATAGACCGAGAGCTGAGCAATCACAAACCACTGATCACCCAGCTCGCAACCGTCAGTCACTACCCCTCAGGGATTACCTACTCTCTATTCCTCCAGCGCTTACTGGAGGGACAGACAGAGTAGTGGGCGGGCACAGCTGGCTCTGGGCTCTAGAGAGGCAGAGCCAGCTGTCAATCAGCGGGATGGATCCCGACAATATTGTCGTAATTCCTGTTGGCTGCACACTGCCAGGGGATAGCAGGCATCAGCCTGCTATATGCAGAGGTGGGTCACAGGATACATTAATATACGTTTGTGACCCAAAACAGAACTGAAGCCAGAAAAAAAAAAGTTTCAATTTACTTTTCTTTTAAGATCTACCATCAACTACACAGTACAGAAGCTGCCTGACTTGATGCTAATGGTATAGATTGTCCGCACAAAGTTTTGGTAAAGTTAAAGCAGATTGTTCAGAAATTGTATAGCATATGGCTAGCACCCCACACAGTACAATCTGCTTTAGATCTGCCAACAATTCTGTGGTGCAAGGACTGGCTGACTGTAAGACAGTATTGTTTAAGTTAATTGCAGGAAGATTGTAACATGTATGGTGACGCTTACACTATATATGATCTAAGCCAGGGGTGCCCACAATTTTTTGTGTTAAGATCTACTTTTCAAATGACGAGCTACGTGAGATCTACCAACGAAAAAAAACCTCCCTCACTAGCTCTCCTGGCTGTCTCTCCTTGCTCATCCTCCTGGCTGTCTCTCCTTACTCTCTCTCTTGGCTCACCTTGCTGTATTTTGCAAACAGTGCAGTGCAACAGGCTGTGTAAGCTAATATTCTTTGATGTAATACATAGCACTTCAACCACCAGAAAGGTGTCGGAGCTATACCAAAATGGAATAAAGGGGCCACCATTCACACCCTTCGTGATCTACCAGCATAGGCTTTGAGAGCTACTGGTAGATCACGATCTACCTAATGGGCACCCCTGTTCTAAGCAGTCAATGTTTATTCATGTAATGTCAATATTAGAAGACACATGTCTGTGTTTACATTGAACAGCATCTATATGAAGCTTCTAACATACATTCCCATACTGGATTACAACAGAGCATGACCATCACCAGCACTACAAGGTAATGCCTTGTAACGACTACCTTTTATGTCCCATCAGCAGCCATGTGTGGAGTTCTGTGTGACACAAACCAAGCAACGCAACATCTGAAAACTGCGAGCAAGTCCCACAATTCCCCGAGCTCACCTCTCACTTCCTGCATCAGTTTCCTGCACTGGGGCTGACATATAGATCGCCCCTCTGCGGTCATTGATACCGCCCCAACTAATGACCACGCCCCTCCCACATCTCGCCTTTGCCACGCCTCTCCAATGATAGCCACCTCCTTTTCTAAACCTCTCCGCCAATAACCTCTCCGCTTGCCCCACTTCTACCAGGAATAGCCACGCCACTTCACTAATAGCCACGCCTTTTCCTGCGATGCGAAACTAATAACCACTCCCCTTTCCGCACCTCTTCATCACTTTGCCCTTCTCCCGTTTGTGTTTGCCTCCCGCTCCGTGCCCTTGCTTGCTAATAGCCCCTCCATGCTACTAGTTGCCACGCCCCTTCTGCGGTTTTCTTATTTCTCTTCTTTGGCGATTCCAGTAAGACCCGCCCCTCCACTTGCCCAAGTGTTATCC
>NW_017306497.1:1711039-1711983 GCF_000935625.1 Nanorana parkeri
CAGGGAGGTTAATATTAGCCGTGACTGGCACGCCACTTCACTAATAGCCACGCCTTTTCCTGCGATGCGAAACTAATAACCACTCCCCTTTCCGCACCTCTTCATCACTTTGCCCTTCTCCCGTTTGTGTTTGCCTCCCGCTCCGTGCCCTTGCTTGCTAATAGCCCCTCCATGCTACTAGTTGCCACGCCCCTTCTGCGGTTTTCTTATTTCTCTTCTTTGGCGATTCCAGTAAGACCCGCCCCTCCACTTGCCCAGAGTGTTATCCCTCTCTGCAGTATAAGCTTGGGTGACGCTTTGCCATGAACAAGGATCGTAGTGGGGGGGGGTTGTGGAGGAAGCTGTGAGATCACTAGACTGATCGGTAGTGAATCAACTGAATGAAGATGAGAGAAGTAACAAAGTATGTGAAGCTTCAGGCCAGTGTATGTAAATGAGGAAACAGGAAGTGGGGGGCAGGACAGTGCTTGCAGTCTGCGTGCTTTTTAAAGTGACAGTAAAGTCAAAGAGGGGAATTGATCAAAAAAACTGGCCACCACACTCTGGAGCAGTTGCTCGTGGCAACCAATCAGCATCTCTCTTTAATTTTCAAAGCTTAACTGAACAAACAGAGGAGAGAAGCTGATTGGTTGCCGTGGGCAACTGCTCCAGTTTCTGTCTGCTCCAGTTGTAATAAATTCCCCCTAAAATGTTTTGAAGTTATTTCAAATACTAATTAAATCAATTACAATGGATGCTGCCCCTTTATGTGCATGAGGTTTAGTTTCCTGCAGAATCAGCTGCTCCCTATAGTCCTGATATCCTGTTTTTAGAGTGGCTCCTTTCCCTGGCAGGGTTCTATAGAGCCACCCTTCTGTGTCTTCAGTCTGTCTCCACAAACACACATACCCAGCAAGGCACTCTCTTGCTCCCTCCTACCTGCTCCTCCTTCCTTCTCAGTGTTA
>NW_017306498.1:0-23285 GCF_000935625.1 Nanorana parkeri
AAGATACATTGAAATACACATTACTAGTTCATATTCACCTCTTGCAGCCAGAAACCGTATCCTATCCATTGCAGGTTGCTGTTTTGGTTGTGAAAGCAGCCGGAGGGAGGGGTGGGAAAAATACTTTCACTGGAGTTGGGCTTTAAGAAACACTTTTTTCTTGATCTGTTGGCTGACACTGCTGGAAGATCCATGGCAGACCTTGTGACTGTTCCTGAGCTGCTCTAATGATGTATCTTGCCTTTTATTATTTGTAATGTTTGCATTCAGTAGTTCATCTTTTGTCACATTTCACTGTTTGTTCATGTACTGTTCTTTCAGGAGAATGAAATGGATGAAATGTCTTCATCTCCAGTTCCGGGAGCTTTGCCATCTTCTCAGGTATATCAGAGTAATGCTTTGGCAGGTTGGGAATCATTTTCAGCATACTAGACATCGCCTTGTATCGAAGGGCATTTTATAACAAGTGGAACAAGCGTGACATTAGCCTCTTGCAGACAGCCTGGTATTATGTCAGGTGAAACAGATCAGCTCTTTGGGAATCCCTCTTTTCTCTACTGTCTACTGAGGGACTCCGCTCCGAAGAATTCTGAGTCATAGGGTTATGCTGCCTCTAGGATAAATGGACACTAGGCAAAAAAACTAAGCCTTTGTAATTTGTTTATTAATGTGGGATGTGGCCTCTTGCTGTTTTTAGGAGAGACACCAATCAAGGTTTACAATGTCTAGACATAGAAAGCAAACATCTGCCAAGAAAGAAAACTAAAATGCTCATTTCCTGCTCCCAGATTCTGGCCTCTCCCTTCTCACAAAGTCATATTGTGACGCTCGACGGAGTGAACCATTGCCAGCGACAAGGAGCTGCTATGCAGGACAACACAGCTGTTCAGGGATCCTGGTAGAACAACATACCTGGCATGTAGGCACCTGGAAGTACATGGAAGAGAAGGTTTAGGCCTCATTCACACTATGCGATTTAGGATCTACGGATTTCTGCCACAGGAATCCCAAATGTCACGTTTAGATGCAGCCGCTGTCACCCATTCAAATTAATGACTGGGTGACAGCAGCCGCATCTGTAAGCAGTCCACATGTAATCGTATATGATCTGATTTACATGCGGTTTCAAATTGATCACTGTCCCTGGATGCACGATAGATGCAGTGGCCGCATCTAAAGGGTAGATTTGAGATTCATGCCACAAGAATCCCAAATCGCACAGTGTGAATGTAGCCTTCAAGGAGAACTATGAGGTGAGTGAAAATCGCTCATCCTCATAGTTTGAACTGACATGTGACAATGAAACTGTCACACGTCAGCTCTATTGATTGGGAAGTGAGGGAACACATACCATCGCTCGCTCATCTCCCTGCAGAGAGCCGTGACTGTCAGTCATCACTCCCCATAGGGATCCCCCCCTTCCTGCGATCCTCCAGCGCTGACTGGAGGAACGGACAGGGGCGGGTACAGCTGGCTCTGCCTTTAGATAGGAGGAGCCGGCTGTCAATCACACAGCTGGGTGGATCTCGACAGTATTGTTGGGATCCGTCCCGGCTGCGGCGGTCTCAGTATACCGCAAGTTGTAGCTCGCTATATACTGAGCTTTGGGTCATAGGAGGAGGTTAGTATATGTTAGTATGTGACCCTAAAGAGAACTGTGGGGAAAAACACTTACCCCCATAGCTCTCGTTTAAGCTTATTATAGCTATATTATAAGTACAGAAATATTTTTAAAAAAAGCTAATACAATTATTTCCGAGCCTGAACACCTTGTGGCTCAGTCGTTGTTGGAATGTCTGTGAATTGGGATTAAAAATAACTTATTTTTATACTTTTGCTTTCACTTTTTTTTTCTCTTCAACCTCTCATTACTCTACAGCAATCGTCCAGCGCAGACCTTTCGGATGTTCCGGCTCTCCCGGCTAATCCAATTCCAGTTATCAAGAATTCTATAAAGCTAAGACTGAACCGATAAAACTCCTCCCAATCTCAACACCTCAGGGTCCATAACCAACCTATTGCCAGATAAACTGCGTGGTCTCTCCAGGGAAAGGAGGGACGACGAGGAGAACATGAGTGATGGGAACACTGCGTAGACTCCTTTTTATTGGGCTGTAACCATCTTTTTCCAGGAGGCCCCAGGTTAGTATGATGGGAATAAGCTCAACTAACAGGTTGCCATCAATCCTAAAAGATGATGAGCGTTACTAAAGGACTCCAGTCCAGAAGAGAGCGAGCCGGTGAGACTGATCATGTTTCTATCTGTATCCAGTAATTAGTTTGTGTAACTCTTTTTTGCAAAGATCGACAATACAATTGGCCTAAAAAAAAAAACTAAAAAAAAAGTCATAGCTGATGCACTTTTATGTTACCTGTTCCTTTTTAACAGTAGTGAGGATCTTTTACACGGGTTTCTTTTAAATCGTCCTTTGCTTTCTTTCACGTGCTTAGAGTTGTGCATGTTGGGTCCCAACACTGGATGTCTGTCTTTTTTTTTTTTTCCCGATGGCTTTACTGAAAATGAAAGTGAACATTTTGCTGTTTTTCGTCTTAACCATTAGATTATAATGTGAGGGTTGACGCTACAATTTAGGCCAATTGAAGGGATTTTTTTTTTTTTAATCATTCATGACCATGTGACGTACAGTTGGTTATTAAACCCGAATCGTCAAAGTACTGTCTACGCTCATCACAGTTCGAAAGCTTGCGAGAAGTACGTGTCACGTGACCTGTGATGGCCAGTAAGAACGTTCTACTGATTTTCAATCAGATATAAACGTTTTCTATAGGCGACTTCTATTTAGACTTGCCGCAATGAGTGCGCTAGCTGAGCTAAGCTAGAGAACAAATGGTGGAAATGTTGCTGGTCGTCCATCTAGCAGTTTTTTTTTTTTTCTTTTGTAACATTCTGCCATTTTGTTTTGGAATTGAAGCTGTAATCTGTCCTGGAAGTTATGTAGGATATAGGAAGTGTATCCATAAGGGGTGTTCGTCGTACCGTCATAGCTAGTTTAAAATTAAAATAATGCAGTCTGCACCTTTTTTTCGATGACGCTTGTTTCTCAAGACTGCCCCCTCCCCTCTGGAGGCAGCGTGGTACCGGTCCACTGTTTTTCTTCCACCTCGCGCATGTACATTTTTCTGTGTTTTGGGTTTTTTGGAAGAAAAAAAAAAAGACCCTTTAAAATAAGTCTACTAGAGCAACCCCAAGTGTTTTCCAGAGTCTGACTTGGGCTTATGTTTCCCCTTTTAAGCCTCTGCAATAAAGACTGACCACAGGCCACACCCCTTTGTTTCATAATGGTTCTTATCTTATGATCCTCACACGGCATTTGAACACCCTTACAACGAACCCATGCAAGGCTTACGCGTTCCACGTAGTTGCATCAGACACCAGATCAGAATAGTCATTTGTTTACAGAAGATAAAGGAAATTTTGGTTGTCCCATTTTATTCGAGTCCACAACTTTATAGCAAGTGTACACTTTTTTTTTTTTTTCTTTTAAAGCAAACTTTATTTTTATTTTCTTTAAAACCTGGATTTTTTTTTTTCGTTCCTTTGCCCTCTCTTTTTGTGTTCGAACTTAAGTTTTAACTTGTTTCCACAACCTGAGGATCAGACTGTTTGCTTCCGCATGATGTATGTATTGTCCTATGACTGGAGTTTGGTTTGTTTTATAGTACCTGTATTCCTTGTATTTTTCAAAAGCTATTTTGTAAACAGATTATGTATTTCTCCATTGAAAAGGAAAAAAAAAATAAAAAACGCACAACCCCACTGACCTGCTTTGTGCCTGTGTGTTGTCATCTCGCCTTCGTCTTTTCAAGAACACATTTAAAGCAGACGTTTATTCCTGTTCGATTTGCTGCTTTTTGGTTCCTCGTTTTTTAATCTCATCAACATGCTAATAAAGTTATTAAAAGAAACAACTGTTTTTTATTATACACCTTATTTTAGATATTATGGCACCATCTATAGGTATTTGTGCTCCTCTATGGAATGCAGGCAGATTATGGCTGGTGTAATGCGTCTATAGCAGGGTAGCTAAACTCCAGCCCTCCAGTTGTGGTGGAACTACAAATCCCATGAGGCATTGCAAGATTCTCAGACACGACTCCCGGAGAGAGATGCATCATGGGATTTGTAGTTTCACCACAGCTGGAGGGCCGCGGTTTGGCTACCCCCTGTGCTATAGGATGCTGAAAACAGGAACTCCAATATCTGACGCTGAGCCTCCATGACTGAAAGAACTTAAATTCAGTGAATGAAAGGGGCGGGAGAGTTCAGCTGGGAAGGAAAAGGCTAGATGATGCAGGACGTCCTCCATCCAGGAAATGAGGTGTCCTCTGACTCTCTGCAGCTTCGAACGCACATTATGAGAAGCTCACACTGTGCAATGAAAGGTAACCTGTTAGAGAAATATGGAGGCTTCCTTCACTAATCACCTAGTTCTAAGGTTATCGATGGCTTGCAGGGGAGTAATTAGAATTCACAGGGCCCCATAGTAAAAATGTGAATACCTTCCCCAGGGGGAAAAAAAAGCACAATATTACAAGATCCTGAATTCCATAGTGGGTGACGAAGGTCTGGAGAGGACATGGCAGTGATAATGATGTCAGCATCTAGGTGACAGAAGAACCAGCACTGTGCAGAATAGAGAACGTTCAGCATTGTATACATGAAGGGTAGCCAGACTCCGGCCCTCCAGCTGTGGTGAAACTACAAATCCCATGATGCATCTCTCTCTGGGAGTCATTCTTTGTTTAGGGTGACAATACGCTGTCGCAGTCTCCACATTTTGCTTGAGTCACACAGGCATCCGATGGAGACTACAAGTGGCTGTTTTCGCACATTACACAGACATGATCAATGTTGTCACCATCGGGAAACCTGCCCTCAGACATGCAATGCAGCCATCACTGGAGTGTAGGCAGGAAGTAGATGTGGGAGATCAGCACTGAGATGCAACCAAGGATGACTAAAGATGACGTGTTTAAAAAAAAAAAAATGCCTAGTACATTAGCAATCTAAAAGGTCGTTCATTTACAATGTACATCTCCTTTAAAGTGACACTAAACTCAGGAGTTACGTCTTAAAAATGCATTCACGTACCTTCAGGCTAGGTGCACACCGCGATTGCCCTGCTGCCCCATTGATTTCAATTGTTAGAGTATTTTTTTTTTACCCATGATAGTGTTCACTTGCACAGGCGGAATACCACGTGATTGGGGTGCCATTCAAAAATAATGGCACCCACAGAGCGATCAGTTCACACCTTGGCCACTCCTGATGGCGCACAAAACTGCGCAGATAGTCTCCTAGGTGTGAACCTTGCCCAAACCAGACTGAGGGGAATTTATCAAAACTGGAGCAGCTGTGCATGGCAACCAATCAGTGGCTCTTTCATTTTCAAATGTTAACTGAACAGAGAAGCTGATTGGTTGTCATGCACAGTGCTCAAGTTTTGATAAATTCCCCTCAATGTATCTTTGTGCCACTCGGCAGTAGATCCTCCAATCATCTCTGAATTGGTGCTGACACTGTCCTTCCTTCTGGAGGGGGGCTACTTTTATTCTCCATGGTCCCTGTGTGTGTTGTAAAGTAGTCACCGCTCCAAACTCGTTCCCGAGATGGACTACAATCTCAGTACAGATGTGTAAACTAAACATGAGATTGAAGTATTCCACTGTGGAACGCTTTTAGCTTTGTTTATTGACTTGCAGTATATATTAAAAAGGTAGCGAGACTTCCTGTTTAGTTTTTAAATTCACATATGTACTTTAATGTGTTTGAAACAAAGCAAGCCCCAGAGATGAATAACTACAGGATTTGTCAAAGGAATGAAATGTGTTAGGCCTTGTTCACACCAAATGCAGAGCAGATCCGCTCAGGTTTTTGTTTAACATGGGCTTTCAGTGCGTTCCAGAGCAGTTTTTTCACCTGCTCTGGAACGCTGCAATGTGAACTGGAGCAAAAAAATACCATTTGGAATACATTGGACGCAGTTTTGATTCGGTCTGCAACTGCTCTTGGTGTGAACAAGACCTGACACTTTGTACTGAGCGCTTCAAGAACCTTAAAGCAGCAAAAGGGAAACTACCATGGATTACAGTAAGGCGCACATTACACTATTGTTGTCACTTTAAGCCTGAGCACAGGCTTTTACATTCCCATACAAGAATACCAAACTAAAGTGGAAGTAAATAAGCTGTTAACAGTCTTAAACGGACACCATTGACAAGCCCAAAGGCCTTAAAATTACCAGTTCCATTATATACATTCAGAGGATGAGGGGCCTGGCATGTCCCATTGCATTTCATGTAAGCAAGTACTTGCCACCCAAAAAAAAAAAAATAGACCGGGGGGGGGCCATTGGTGACATTAGGTCTTGAAATGTCTCCATAAAGAGGACCTGTGTGCCTGTGCGATCACATAAAGGGATCGTTAGCCCCACATGCAATAGTAATAACTAAAAACCCACAAATTTTCAGTTTCTTGGGCGTGCACAATTTTAAAGCTTAACATGTTTGGTGTCTTTTTACCCGACGTGACCCAGTCTCTTATTTTACCAAAAATTGGCTAATTTAAATACCACCAAAAGGCTCTGTCCCCCCCAAAAAATGGTATAAAATTCATTTAACTACAGCGTTGTATGACAGAATACACCCGAGTTTGAGGGAATGATCCAAAACTCACAGCATGGGATGTAGCTCCATTTTCAACTAATTAAATAGTGCCACTCGGTGTCCTCTAGCTGTTTGGTTATAGCCTAGAACAGTCAGAGGGGCCCCTCAGAATTCAGATTAGTACAATGTTTCCTATGTGTGCCTTTGGCAGTTAAAGGTGCAAGGCACAAGCATTTGATTGGGAAAGGTCTATACTAGTCTATGTAGGGGTGAAGCTTGCACTGGACACTGTGGGGCTTACAGGGCGCATTTACATTAAAAGGTATTGTGCTGCTATGTCCCCCCCACCCCATCTTCTCTGCCCAGATAGACAATGCCTGGTAGTATTCGCAAAGCCCACAGCTGAGCATTTCTTGCCGTGATCAATTGGACATTGTAATAATACAAACCCCCAACCCCCCCAAAAAAACAGATACTTCATGCAGGGTCTCTGTCTTTAGTTGTTCACTGGTAATATAACATGGCAGGGCCAATACAAGTTACTGTATTTTAATGCTGGCTCTGAATCATACCACGGCAGTTTAGCATTTTGGGAAATGTTAACAAGCTCTAATACTTGTGTATAGAACAGAATAAAGCCATTTACTGTGTGCGCACATCAATTCTGGAACCATTTGTGATTGGCAAAACAAGGAGCCGGCACCCATCACTCAGACCCACCTGTCTCCAGGAAGTCTAAAGGTGCCCATACACTGTACGATTCTCATACAAGAATCGCAGGAAATCCCGCGATCGTACAGTGTATGGAAGGCGTGCGACCGTTTCTACTGTACGGTCGCACGTCTTCTGTCGAACAAGCAGGCTTGAAAACCCACCGAGAATCATACGATTCTCGGCGGGTTAGTGGCCTGCTTGTTCGACAAATGCCGAACGGGCCGGTGTGCGCACACTGCCCGTTTGCAGTGATCGGAAGCCCGCCCCTCACTGCGGTCATCGGAAGCCCGCCCCTCAGCAGGGCAGGCTTTCGATGATCGCAAGTACGATCTGCCCGTCCAAGATGGGCAGAACGTACGAGCTTTCAATGAGCTTACGACCATCGCAAGACAAAAGGTCTTGCGATGGTCGTAAAGGTGTATGGGCACCTTTAAACCAATCCATGCCACTGTTAAGGCATCAGGTGGACTGTTGTAAAGATGCACCATGACGAACATGGCCTGGTTAAGTCAAAGCAGAAAGTATAAAACCCTGCTTAGAATAAACGCCAACATAACTTCTCTTACTACTCGGGTGTAAAGAAAAAAAAAAAACACAAAACAGAATAAACTTGTAGGGTATAAACCAATTTTATTCACATGTATGTTCTTCAAAAGACTTCGGTACCAACTGATGGGTGTTAAGCAATTTTGTGCCCATGTCCTGTTCTTCAAAGTCTTCGGCACCAACTTCACATGTCATCTGAAGTATGGGTTTATGGCCATAGGTCTTATCCAAATAAGTATCCATTTAGTCCAGCTGAAAGGCAAAAACACAGGTAAAGGAGTGACACAAAATGTAGCCCCCAAACATCCCTTTACTTGTCTAAAGCACAACCCAGAACCTTTCATTTTGCCTTTTCCTGTACCAAGAAATGACATTACTCCCTGTGACATCAGTTCCTATTAACAAAGTCACACCCCCCAGAACTACATCTCCAAAGAGCTATTTCCCTACACAGTGTGGAAAGGTGCTAGGAAAGTCATAGAAACAGCTTTGCTTCAATGGGGAAAGAAAGTGTATTCAGGATACGAGATCTGTAATCCAACAGAGGAGAACTCGCAGTGCTTGGGATATCAGAGCAACAGAGGTGCTGTATTTCAGCTCACTACAGGCAACAATTACCCGACGCCTGGCTTCCTGATTGGCCGAGAAGCCGGCTCCATGCTCTCTCATCACCAGGTGACGAGAGCACAGCCAGCTTTCTGGCCAATCAGAAAGCAAGGTGGCAGGTAATGACTCGCAGTCCAGATTCCTGATTGGCCAGCTTCCCAACCAATCAGGAAGCTAGTCATTACACTCTGCCCATCTTCCTCATTGGCCAGGAAGCCGGCTCCCTTGTCACTTGTGACTTCATCCCTTTAAAGATGCTGACTTTGCACTATTGTATACAGGAGGTGGTTTTGCTTTCCTGATCTGCTTGCTCGTTCCAATTTAGTGCCTCACGTACTGAAGCCACAGGCAGCTAGCATGGCCGCCTCCATATTCCAGTATCCAGGTTTTTAATCCTTTCACCATTGTACGGTTTACATCAGTAGCAGCACCAACCTGCAAACAGACCAGCGGCCACTATAGCAGGCGAGGGTTTGTTAACATTTTCATAGTAGGCCATCTGCTTTCAAGTAGAAGATTGAGTGGCTGCAGAAGGCGCCACTGCCACCCACCCCCATCCAGGGCTCAATTTTTCATCTGTGTGCCGAGGACCTCTATGGCAGGCGCCATGATTGAGAGCCGAGACGACAAGTAAAACACTGATCGCCCCTGGGTAGTATGAACCCGGAAGCGGCAAGCTATGATCACTACTGGATTCAGAGGGATCTTTCCCTGCCCTCTGTACCCAGGAAAGTAGTTAAATGCACTCAGAGCTTGTTTAGCTTCAAAGGAGTACAGAGGCCCATGATGTGTCCTTTAAGAGCCAGTCACTTGCACTATGCCATCAGAGAAAGCATATTAGCCCCCTTGATCCTGTAATAAGGAAAAAATATGAGAGTTCGATAAAATAAGAACCCAGAGGTTTTCAGGTTCTCTGCATTCATAAAATACATTTTGGGGGTTTAACCTCCCCGGTGGTCTGATTATCTTTTTTAATTCCCGCCGGTTCCGCACCCTGCGACGCAGACGCTCGCAAGGGACGGAACCCAGAAGACGGATCAAGGGACAGGGTAAGTAACGCTACGCTGTAATCCCGAGTCTGGCTAGGAGTTACTGCTTATGGTACGGAAAGTTAACCCCGAGCCACACTCTGGAATACCGCCAGGAAGGTTAAAGTAATTCTCAAACCTAAAATTAGCATTTTAAAATGGCTCTGGTAGTGAGAGTTAAATCTTTTCATCTCAGGGTGTAATCTATATTTAACGTTAAGTTGACATGACAATAAAACTGGACTTACCTTGACAAAGCCAATGTCCTTTGCGTATTGCCTGAAGCACTGGCGGCACATGTTTAGTCCGTATTTGCGGATCAGTCCATGTCTGTTTGAGCACACACGGCTGTAAAAGAAAAGATCACCGAGATCAGAAAACAAAATAGTTTGAAGCTTTTACATGTCCATCCAATCCACAAACCTAAAAATTCCTTCTTGTACCTCCTGTCACCTCCTTGGTTTAACCCCTTTTGCTGCCATGGGCATTTTTGGAGTTTTTTTGCACACGTTTTAATCCACATTTTAGCCTGAAAATTACTTGAGAACTATGGAGTAACCTTTTTATCCCATAGTTCTCTTTAGGGTCACGGGAGGACATATACCAACGTCCTCCAGTGACCCAAAGATCAGTATATCGAGTGCTATTACCTGCTATATACTGAGAGCAGCTCAGCTGGGACGGATCACGACAATACTGTCGAGATCCACCCAGCTGGCCGTGTGACAGCAGGATCTGCCTATCTACAGGCAGAGCCAGCTGTGCCCACCCCCTCCTCCAGTCAGCGCCAGAGGATCAGCGACAGGAGGGAGGAACCCCTGCAGGGAGCAGTGACAGTCACGGCTCTCTGCAGGAAGATGATAGGAAAGTGAGCGAGCGATGTGTTCACTCACTTCCGGATCTATAGAGCCGACCTGTGACAGTTTCAATGTCACAGGTCAGCACTGACTATGAGGATGAGTGGAAATCGCTCCCCTCATAGTTCTCCTGTAAAACCCCCAAAACATTCTGAAAGCACAGACCCTGTAAAATAAAATGGCAGTGGCAGCAAATGTTCACACCGCACAATATTAACACAACGCTATCAAACCCAAAATGTTAGTAAAAAATTTGCTTAAGTTAATGTTTGTGCCCAAAAACAAAATTAAATACCCATGTTTTGTAAAACAAAATTAAATACCCATGTTTTGTAAAATATAAAAAGGTTATGCCGAGTAAATAGATACCAAACACGCCCAGATTAAAAACTGCGTGCGTCCGTGAAACAGCAACAAAGTACAGTACCGCAAACTGTCCATATATGCTTGTGAAAAGGCAAGCGTGGTGACACAAATACCCACAGAGTATAAGGGAAAGCAAAACATAAAAAATTAACTCATTTCCAGGCAAATGTGTGTGGCGTAGAAAATTAACCTTTATTTACAGATGTTCCTCAAGTGTATTATCAAGTGCTAAGATTGAAATTGTCTGACAGCATAGTTTTCTTCTAGGGAATAACACGAGTTATTACAGAAGTATTTGGAGGAGCAGGAAAGGGTCCTGGGGGAAGAGCAGCAGCAGGACCCTTTATTCTGAGCACTGGTGACATAGGTAATACGTTGGGAGCTTTGACGCTATTTGTAACAAGACTCCCAAGGCCCATCTTTCTTTCCATTATACTTTATGGGCATTCTTGGTGTCATTCCGTAGAAAAACTGGAAATCCAAAGTCATTTCAATTTACAAATGATGTCCCTATACACGGGGAAGAGCTGTGGTAAAGGATAACTTGATATCTTTTTCAGATTCACGTACAAATTACCTTATGCTTTGCTTCCCATTATACTCTATGGGCATTCCGTTTGGCTTCATTATAGTCTATGGGCATTCTCTTTCCCTGTCAAAGTCTATGGGCATTCCATTCGGTCATTCCTTTTAGCATGCCCCCTTAAACACCCAAACAATGATTATATATTTTCGGAAAGCAGAGGCCACGTAGAATGAAGACATGCTAGTTGCAAGTGTTTATGTTCCACGGTATTTGCGCAAATGTTCCATAAACCAATGTTTTGGAGTCCACAGACACTTGAAATGTTACATTTATAACTCCTAACCATCAGATGATTGCCCCCTTTATAGAAGTCCTACAGCTCCTATTAAAAGACATTCAGTGAGGGATTGCCATGTGATCATCATCTCCATGGAGGAAGACATGACGCCGCTCATCCAATAAGACACCCTGACAGTATAGAGCCCCATCACACATCTAGACGGGAAACCTGACACAGCACTGATGGAATGACCCTCTGTCCCAACCTAGCTCTAACAAGGGGCCCAAAGATGTCAGCGCCGCCATCTCTGTCCCCGGGACGCCATGCGGCCTACAAATCCTCCCCGCCAGCCAAGCCTCGCCGACCCCGTCCTCCCCAACACAACACAGCCCGTCCCCTCCCCCTACACAGCGGACACAGACCAGGATCGGGATCCCTGGCCGAACTTTCTGGGGTGACTCCAGTACAGCTGCTGGTGGCCCATCGTGCTCGTCTCTACGCTCGGGAAAAGGAAGGGGCGGGGCCGCGCACGCGCTAATCAACCCCAGCCGGCCGCTCCCGGCATGCAGCGCGGCCCGAGATTCCCAAACCGCGGCCCACAATGCACCGCGGTATGATCTGATCGCTATGGTGACAGATGCGGCCCACCATGCACCGCGCGATCGCTGTGGAGATGATTGTAACATTATCTGCCCCTTTGTGTGATAGGCAACTGAGAGTGCTCTTGTTATTCTATTATATACATAGGGGGGAATTTATCAACACTAGATCAGGCAAAATCTGGAGCACCTGTGCACAGCAACCAATCAGCTTCTCTCCTTCATTTTCAAATCTTAACTAAACAAACTGAAGAGAGAAGCTGATTGGTTGTCCTGAGAAACTGCTCCAGATTCTGTCTGCTCCAGTTTTGATAAATTCTCCCAATAGTATAGGGACATTAAAGTGCACCTGTCATGATACGTAGGAGGGCTACCATTGTCCCTGTTCTAACTATGTCAGTTGTCTGGCTGTGGGTCAGAGACCCAGAATGAGCATGCGGCAAGTGAATGTTAACACTCATAGGAGCCCACTCCACTGTTGTGCATTCAGGGCCGTCTTTAAAATTAATTGGACCCTGGGCGAACGTTATCATGATGTTGGGCCCAGGCCTACAGGAGGGGCAGCGGAGCATGGAAGAAAGATGGCGATGCCAGGCGGGGGTGCACTATACCAGCCCCTGGAAGCGATCTGGCGGCAGCTCAGCTGCCAGAATCATGCAAAGCAGACAGTCAACCTCCCCCCCTCCCCAAGTGGCAGAACGCCAGGGCCCGGTTGCACGTGTGACCCTGTTAGTTCCGCGTGTGTATCTTTTGCAAGCTCGACGGGGAGCTGCTTTGGGCGCCACAAGAATGACGGGCCAGGACAACTGCCCCTTTTCCCCCACCTTAAAGAGGGCCCAGTTGCATTTAATGTGCACGTCTTAAAGCAGTCTGTTCATTTGAATGGCAGCCTAACAGACCAAAAATCCCTTCTGCATCATTTATGACAGGTTTAAGCATGGTACGCTGTAACGCAGGTGCCCCGAAGAGGTGTGATGCATACTGAAGGTGCGTAATGCATGTCATTGTGCATTGCAGTAACATGCGTGTCAACCTGATTCTCTGTCTTTACCTCTAATAGTGCAATTTGTCTTCTGCAGGCGAGCTGGGAAGTGTGCTGGGAAAGTTTTGCTTTCAACCCGCATATCACTGCAATACACTGATGTGAATGGGCCCTTATACCTATTGTTGTGAGCCGGTATCTGTGAATGTGTGGAAGCATGACAGCCAGACAACTACATGATTCCCTCATGACACGTGTCACTGCAAAAATTATTTCAATCTCTTTAAATCTGCAGAGTTCATTAAAGTGACACTAAACTCAGGAGGTAAATCTTAAAAATACATTCAAGTCCCCTATTAACAACAATGTATCTTTTCTGTGTATCACTCGGCTGTAGATCCTCCAATCATCTCTGAATTGGTGCCGACACTGTCCTTCCTTCTGGAGGGGGGCTACTTTTGTTCCCCATGGTCCCTGTGATGGACGCTCATTCCCAGGATGGACTACAATCTCAGTACAAATTAGTAGGGATGCACTGATACCGTTTTTTTGGTATTGAGTACAAGAATCGATTTTTTCCCCGGTACTAGCCAGTACTGAATACCGATACCGGAAGATCGGTTGTATGTGAAACAGCCGTTAACGGCTGTAGTAACGAGCGGGTCTTTCCTGCCCGTGCGCGCGCTAGGGGGCGCACACGAGCAGGTAAAAAATGCCGTCTGGGGACGGCAACCCGCTGATGCGAGTCTGCCGTCCGTCCGTTTTTTCTTAACGGGCGGACGGCAAGAGGTTAAAGAAGCCAGGCGGTGTGTAATGACTCGCCACCTGGCTTCCTTATTAGCAGGGAAGCCGTCTCCATGCTTCTCATCACATGAAGCTGGCTTCCTGGCCAATCAGAGAGCCTGGAGCCGCGTCATTACACGGCACCCGGCTTCCTGATTGGCCAGCTTCCCGACCAATCAGGAAACAGGGCAGCGAGTCATTATACGCTGCCTGGCTTCCTGATTGGCTGGGAAGCCGGCTCCAGGCTCCCTTGTCACCTGATACCGGAAGCTCGGGTATCGGGCTAGGCATCGGAGCATTTGGGCGAGTACTTGCCCAAATACTCGGCACCGATACTAGTATCGGTGCATCCCTACAAATTAGGGATGCACCGATACCACTATTTTAAGACCGAGTACGAGTACCGATACTTTTGATCAAGTACTCGCAGATACCAATTACCGATACTTTTTCTTAAAGGGACAGGTCACATTTTTTCTAAAGCAATACAAACTAATGCTTTAAGGTCATTTTCTTAATATTATGATTCATGAGATGACGAGGGAGCATGACGCCGGCTTCCCGGCCAATCAGAATGCCGGGCGCTGCGTCATTACACGGCGCCCGGCTTCCGGATTTGCTAGCTTCCTGACCAATCGGGAAGCCGGGCAGCGCGTCATTGCACGCTACCCGGCTTCCTGATTGGCCGGGAAGTCGACTCCATGCTCTCTCATCACAAGTGACGAGAGAGCATGGAGCCGTTTCCCGGCCAATCAGGAAACCGGGCAGCGTGTAATGATGTGCTGCCCGGCTTCCTGATACAGGAAGTACTCGTGCTAGGTATCAGAGCATCCCTACTACAAATTAACTAGCTAAAAGTGAGATTGTAGTCTATCACAGCAGTGAGCTTGGAGCGGTGAATACTTTACAACACACACAGGGACCATGGGGAAGAAAAGTAGCCCCCCTCCAGAAGGAAGGACAGTGTCAGCACCAATTCAGAGATGATTTGAGGATCTACAGCCGAGTGATACACAAATAAGATACATGTTTGTTATAGTTAAGGTACTTGAATGTATTTTTAAGATGTAACTCCCGAGTTTAGTGTCACTAACATTTTAGTTGGTGATACTACCATTCAAGTCCTTATCAGGCACTTCCTCTTATTGAGTGACAGCGCTCTTTTCCTATTTACTAAATGTGCTCCTATTTTGTCACCCTGTCACACGGTCTACCAATGGAAACACATATTATGTAGGCAGGCAGCAGGTGCAGGAGAAGCGGATCCTATCTGCCATATGACCAATCTGTCCAGAAACACTGGCTGGGTGCCATCAAAGTTGTTGTGTGTGTCGGGTGGGGGGAAGGGAGGTTGCATTGCACATGAAAACACACACTAGGAGCATTTTCCGTATGTGCAATGTGGTGCACTGTAGCGGCTACTGTAAGGCTGGGTTCACACCTGGGCGTTTTTCAGCGCTGATCGAATCGCTGAACAACACTCAGCAAGTGAAATCCCATTATTTCCTGTGGGCATGGTTCCCACCTGGGTGTATTTCAGCGTGTCGAAACGTGCTGAAAAACACCCTATGCCCAAACAAGTACAGGAGCTTCTTTGAGGCGTATTTCCACGCGTATCCATTAGGATACAGCCAGATAGCTCTCGTAAACACGCGTTTGACGCACGTTTCCTGGACCGCAAATCATGCGTCATAAGCGCATATTTCGAACGCCCATGTGGGAACCCAGTCTAAATGTGCATCGGTGCCATTTTTATTGAATGACACTGCAAACACACATAATACCACGCATAAATATGCATTTGATCACACGTTATTGCACTGTGCATGAAGTATGTGGAACAACCGTGCAGCTACCTGTGTCCTAAGCCAGGGATTTATATTGTGTTTATTTACACCAGTGACAGTCATTGACAACAAAGTGACTTCCGGCCTAGGGAACAAAGCCGACGGGATAGAGCGACTCTCAGTCCCCTTCTCGCTCTATTACCACGGAGGACCGAAGGGAGAGTGACGTCACACGTACAGAGCGGGAACACAAATTTGTCAGCGAAGGTACCAGAACACCGGATAGAGCGACGTTTTCTCATTCCCCTTCTCGATTTACGTTGGAGGACTAAAGGAAGTCTGACGTCACCCGCGCAAAGCGGGAACACAAATTTGTTAGAGACGCAGCAGGATAGAGCGGCGTTTGTCTGGCCCGCTCTCTATCACCCCCGGAGGAATAGGACCGCTGGACGGGATACTAGGGAGTCATGAGGCTGCAGTGTGAGGTGGAGGTGATTAACCGGATGCTGCCGACATTCGGAATGAGAAACAGAGGGAAGGGCACTCGGGCTGTGCTGTCTGTTGGGAGACAGGAGGAGAAAAAGGGGTCCGGCCAACGGGGGCCCATCTACTTGATGATCTGCACCCTGAAGGACAAGGCCGGATCCAGATATAAGGTGGGTCCTGATTCTGTCACCATGACACTGGGGAGGCTGTCAGTTACCATGGCAACAGGAGAGCATCTTCTGCATGTAGCGGGGAAGAGGACAGAGGTGACAACACGACTGTCACTGGGAAAGAAGGACCTAGGGCAGTGGTGGCGAACTGATGGCATGCGTGCCAGAGCGGGCACGCAGGGACCTCTGTGCTGGCATGCATGCCCAGGTCCACTGTACTGTTGAACTGATGGGCATGCAGGCGCAGTAATGATCTTTGGAGATGCTGGATGCCATGCAGGCACACTGGATTTGGTACTTGTTTAGACCGACTACAAGTAGATTGCCATGAGGGGGGACGACAAGTAGATTGGGCCCCCGCTTTAGTCCTTGGACCAAAGCAGGGGCCCAATTTCACATAGTAACTGGATTTGGGACTTGTTTAGAACGTCACACAGGAGCCTTAGTTTTACTTTAACAAGGGAGAAGTTTGAGTAGAATTGCTCTGGCCAAGAACAAGCTTTCTATATCCGGTCTATCCGGTCATAATGAGTTTGAGCTGATCCATAGCGGTATTAGAAATGTGTTTAATAATGGAGATGCAGCCTGTCTGGTGTATGACAAATAGCCCTTGCACTGAGATGCATACTGTCCTATAATGTATTTATTTTAGGACAGAGAAGTAGTTCTGTTTTTTTCCACATGCCGTTGCATTCTTCTGCACTAGCTGTGGATTTCAGTGGTGAAGGTTGTTCTAAAGAAGTTGTGTTTTGTTTTGATACAGCTACAAGAAAACATCGAAAACTTGTTCTCCAAGTTTTTAAATGAAGGAAAAGCAACAATAAGGCTTAGAGAGCCAGCTGTGGATATCTGTCTCAGCAAGGTATGTTGTATTATTTCTTCCACAGGAATTCTCAAAGAAGATCTCCAGGAAAACATTTTCTTAACCAAGTGCAAGGGTCAAGTGCTGGTTTGTGTCTTGGGACAAAAGTAACAGTTATAGTCACCCAAAGCACTAAGCTGGCCAGCTGTCATGGCGCTCCCTCCAGTCTGTCTCCTCCACAACAACACATTGTCATCTTCCTCGGCGTCCTCACGTCTGAGTACTGTATATAGACATGATGATTTATGGGACCTTAGACCACTGCAGAGGGGGGGGGGATGTTGGAAGGACCGGTCTAAAGCTGGCCAGATGGAAAAAGTGCCACATATTCCTCCATATACTCTAAACTGTGTAGGGATGCAACGATACCGGTATTTGGGTATCGAGCACCAATATTATTTTTTCGGTACTCGGCGATTCCCATTCAGGAAGCCAGGTGCCGTGTAATGACTCACCACCCGGCTTCAGATTAGCAGGGAAGCAGTCCTCATGCTTCTCGTCACTATGTGACGAGAAAGCATGGAGACGGCTTTCTGGCCAATCAGGAAGCCGGGCAGCGTGTAATGACGCGGCGCCTGGCTTCCTGATTGGCCGGCTCCATGCTCCCCATCATTGGGGTGACGAGGGAGCATGAAGCCGGCTTCCCAGCCAATCAGGAAGCCAGGCGCCGCGTCATTACACACTGCCCCGCTTCCTGATTTGGCCGGGAAGCCGGATCCATGCTCCCTCGTCACAAGTCTGCCCAGCTTCCTGATACAGGAAGTATCAGAGCATTTGGGCGAGCACGAGTACTCGCCCAAATACTCGGCATCGGCACTGATACCGATACTAGTATCGGTATTGGTGCATCCCTACTAAACTGTGTGGATGGAGGAATCTCCCGCTGGGCCAAATCTCAGTATCTTGCTAGTCGGCCCCGCTGGCTTTCAAAATACCTGAACAATCTGATTGGATGCCAGCATTGTTCAGGCATTTTGACAGCCATCAGGGCCGACTAGCAAGACACTGAAGCTTGGCCCAGTGGGAGATTCTTCCAGCCACACAGTTTAGCGTAGATGGAGGAATCTGTTGCACTTTTTCCATCTGACCATAAAAAAATCTGCAGATAACCTGTAGGTGCGTGGCCAGCTTAAGAAGAAGCTGGCTCGGAGCATCGGGTGAGTATAAATTTTAATTGTGCATCCAGGAATAGTGATTGATTCCTCACCGCATGTTATTGTATCACATACCATTACATGCTGTGTGCTGGCGTTCAAATGCAGCGACTGCCATTAACTTGAATGGATGACAGCTGCCACTTAAACAGCAGATTAGGGATTCCTGCTGCAGGAAATCGCAAGTTCCTGACACACAAATCACTAATCACACCTAAACATACAGGAGTGAATGGGGCCTAAGCTTTTTGGAGTGTGTTACACACGTTCCACTATGGGGTTTCCCGATTGGATGGACGAGGAGTCGCCATCATTTTTTGTTGTAACCAACTACCACAAGAATAGCAGAAGGCCTTAACTGAATGGAGAAATCTGAGTTTTAGACCAGTCATTACAAAAAGTACTGAAACCAGAGGATCGGAATGATGGCCAATAAATCAGCATTTACAGAAGGTCATCAGTGACGGCCTCCATATTTGTCTATTTGCAGCTCATGTATCGGTCACTGTAATTTATTCTGAGATCATTTACTTTCTCCCCAGCAGATGTCACTGTTTGTTTCTGTTGTGTTGGCTGAGTGCATCTACCTCCTAATAAAACCTGGCGGAATAGTCCGGAACAACAGGATTTATGTTGAAATTAGAAATCTGCTTTATTAAGTGTGGGGATAACATGTCAACAGTTTAAAGTGTATCATTTTAGAGATTTCCTATTGTGTCTCCAGGACAGTAAAGGTGCCCATAGACTGTGCGATTATCGTACGATAATTGCGGGAAATCCCACGATCGTACGATAATCGTGCAGTGTATGGAAGACGTGCGACCGTTTCTACTGTACGGTCGCACGTCTTTTGTCTAACGAGCATGTTTGAAAATCATACGATTTTCGGCTGGTTTGTGGCATGCTCGGGAGACAAATGCCGAACGGGCCGGTGTGCGCACGCGCACACTGCTCGTTCAGCATTACGGTCATCGGAAGCCTGCCCCTCCGCCGGGCGGGCATGCGATGATCGCAAGTACGATCTGCCTGTCCAAGATGGGCAGATAGTACGTTGTTTTTTTTTTTTTGTTTTTTTTATTACTTTACAACCCTCACATGACAAAAGTCTTGCAAGGGTTGTAATGTGTATGGCCACCTTAAGTGAGGGAATTTCTCCCCAGTGGATCACAGGCAGCAAAAATAAATAGGCGGGGGAATTAACCCTTACCTATTCTGTCCAAGATGCAAAAAAAAAAAGTTACATATACACATCCATGGCAAATTTAAGGTCCACTTTTTTGCCAGCCCACATGGTCCCCCTACATAAATGGAGCATGGGGTTGGCAACCCCTTTTTGTAAACAAAGCGTTTGCCCCCCCCAAAAAAAAGAAATGACCTGAGCCCAGCCTATGATGCTTCTGGGAGGCACAGGTTACTTCCCGGCAGACTTAGAAGTTTAAAATCCTGTGTGAAAGCACTAGAGCAGCGGTCGCCAGCCTTTCGGACCTCATGGACCACTAAATTCATCATTTTAACACACTGCATGTAATAGTGAGAAAGAGATATTTAGAAAGTTGACAGTAGATTTTTTTAACGGGTGAGGAATATTATATATGTTATTTGATGTTCTGTTTTTCAGGCCGATGTCTCTAATCTAAAGAACTTCATTTCCGCTGTGGGCTTGGCACATCGAGGCACGGATGCAAGCCCGGTGCCATTGTCACGTCTGATTCCTGCCAAAACCTCAGAAATTGAAAAACCCAGAGCTAGGCTGATCATTACCTGCAAGAAAGATTATCCCCTCACAAAGACCTTCCCCTATTCTTTGGAGCATCTTCAGGTCTCTTTCTGCAAGCTGGCTCGGGTGGACATGAGAATGCTGTGCTTGAAGAGGCTTCAGAAACTTGACCTAAGCAACAACCATATTAAGAAACTTCCCAAGACAATTGGCGACCTCGTGTGTCTCCAAGAATTACATCTTCAGAACAATTTTCTAGAGACCTTCGAGGTGGAGCTGTGTAATTCTACCCTCAGGAATTCTCTGAAGGCATTGGATCTCAGCGAGAATAAATTGAAAGCGCTCCCGATACAATTCTGTAATCTCCGGGAACTCGTAAGTCTCAAGCTCGATAGCAATGAACTTGTTCAGCTGCCTTTTGGCATAGGGAAGCTGTCTAAACTGCGCTTTCTCTCAGCCACCAAAAACAAGCTTCCCTGTCTCCCGAACAGCTTCAGAATGTTGGTGCTTGAGAAACTGGACTTTTTTGGCAATCCATTTGTAGGCGCAACTCCTATGGTTCCCGACATTCAGCTGAAAGTCCCTCTGAGCCTGCTGGAAACTGCTTCAAGGGCAACTATTCGTTACAGGTAGGAATTCTCCGTTTTAAAGCAACACTCCAGGCATACGTCTGTATACACAGATAACATACATATAAGGGAACTGCTTTACCTGCCAAAGGATTTGTGTCTGTAAATAAATTTAAACAGCTCTGTCCTATAGCACCGCTCTATTTGGCAGCACCAGAGACCTGATATTTCACCGCTGCATTGGCACCCAGAGAGAGCAATTGTGTTACTGGCAGGATCACCGGTTACAAAAGCCTTAAAGGAGAACTATGGGGTTAAGTCTTTTCCCCATAGTTTTCCTTAGGGTAACGGGAGGACACAAACTAGCGTCCTCCCGTCAGCTGTAGCTCGCGGTATACTGAGACGCCGCAGTATATCGTGAGCAGCTGCTCGCGGTATACTAAGGCGCTGAAGTGGATCCCGACAATTGTGCCGGGATCCGCCAAGCTGCGTGACTGACAGCTGGCTCTGCCTATCTAAAGGCAGAGCCAGCTGTACCCGCCTCCTCCCCCCGTCCGTTCCGCCAGTCAGCGCTGGCGAATCAGAGCGGGGAGGGGGGAATCCAGCCCCTCCCCTGTCACGGCAGAGAGCCGTGACAGGATCGGGAGGTGAGCGAACGCCGGTATGTGTTTGCTCAACTCCTGATCTACTGAGCCGACCTGTGACAGTCTCATTGTCACAGGTCGGCTAGAACTATGAGGTGAGTGAAAAACACTCACCTCATAGTTCTCTTTTTAAAGATATAAAAAAAAAAACAATGCAACCGCTACATCTAAGGCAAGGGTAGGCAAACTGCGGCCCTCCAGTTGTGGTGAAATGACATATCCGGTCATGCATCTGCCTCTGGGGATTATGCCCGTGTGAGATTTGTAGTTGCACCACAGCTTGATGGCCAGATATTGCTTACCCCTGTTCTAAAGCCTTATGTACATGGACGCCCGGGGCCGTACAAAGTGAAATTCAGGTGTATTACCTGCCAGGGAGCCACATGTGCTGCATAGAGCCTTCGATAGAAATCAAAGGCTGTAAGCCCCTGAACGCATGCTGGATGTCTACACAAGGGAGGCTTTCACAGGTAAATAACATGCATTAAATACGTTAAATGCACATATAAACGTATGGGAAGATTGCTGTTGAAATTAATGACCTGACAACGTGGTCTTGTACAGCTGTTGTCCATAGCAACCAGCTCAAATTGTATTTAACCACAGTTGCGATAATGACTTGCATGAGGGGGTTTGTCCTGTTTTGACAACCAGCATTCATTCAGCAATTTAGGAAACCCAAACCCAGCCTGACTAATGCCGTTTAGACTTGTAATTCAGGTGCTTGGATTTCCTAGTAGCTGGTTGGGATCCTCCATACCAATGTTTTTTCTTTCCATGAAATGCTGATATTGTTCTTTTGTTTGCAGAATCCCATATGGACCGCAGCTCATTCCCAAGCATCTCTGCCATGATCTGTCTGTGGCTAAAACATGTGACTGCGGAGGCCCATGTCTGAGCTCCTTCATCAAGACGATTGTGTCGGTTAATCTGCATCAGGTGTCTCAGTCGGTGGTCCTGGTGGACTCCATGGGGGGCACTGAAGCCCCCATTGTCTGTTATTTTTGTTCTCTCACCTGTTATTCTCTCTTTCTGGATAAATACTTACAGAGCATTAGGATGTAAAACAAAGGCAGCGGGTGGCATTTTGAACTTTTTCAGAAATGACAAACTCCATTGGCTGGACTTGTTGGAGCTTTGGGTTTTGCCGAAGGAAGGAGCGCTGTGTACACTCCAGGCTGCTTCTGATTAGTACTCATTTGTCTTCTCATTGGCAGCCTCTACATCTCGAAAAAAAATGAGAGTGCCTTATACCTCATCGATGCCTCTGGCTCCTCACCCACTGGTAGCTTAAATGGCCACATTCAAGGTAAACCTACCCATAAATGATGACTGCCAAGAAAGCTGTTACCTTGCCAGCGGGGAGCCAATCTGCCTCCAAGATGGCGCCTTCTAATGTTGGGGTGGTTGTAAGAGCAAGCAGGACAACCCTCTAGCATCCAGGGTTCAGCAAACTGTGCAAGGCCTTCTTCATTTACCATTGAAACACCTTCATGTGCCTTGGTACCAGCTGTGTGAGCCCCCATATTATTGAGGTGAGCCAACTGAACACGAGTTCTCTCTCCTACCTTGCTTAACAGGCCTTGAGGCTGATTTAATGACAGAGAACAATGATAATGTGCATGAAGTTAGGTAACTAATAGCAGGCAAAGTTCCAGTTTGTTGATGGGTTGTTGTTGGTTTTGCTGCTCTTTAACTATTGATCTTGCCTTGTGGAGCAGACCTGTATTACTGTCTGGTGTGAAGAAATGACAAAGCAGTGGTGTGTTTTGGAGTGAGTGTTCTTTAATACAGATGGAGAGAGAATCTGCCGCTGGCCATTGCAGGTGAAAGATTGAAAAGGTAAGTTCACTTTCTCACAAATTGTGAGAAAATTAATTTACGAACGCCAGTCTGCCACCTTTCCCGGCCCCTACAGTGCACACTTCTTATACTGTTATCAAATCCTTTTGATAACAAAACCTGTAGCTGCCACTGGTCAA
>NW_017306498.1:23349-25332 GCF_000935625.1 Nanorana parkeri
ACTCCTACCATGAGAGATACTTTGAATGCTAAACTCTATCAGAAGATGTTATTGCCCAGGGTATCTGTGGCTTCAGTGCTTCTCTTGTCACTAACCTTGTGCAGGCAGGCGATGCATGAAATCAGAACTCTTAATTTGTTCTGGACTCGTATAGTTTATCCAGTTTAATGACTCCTCATTGGCAGACTGCTTGGCATCTTGCATTTTCTGTAGATTAAACAATGGCGGCCTTTTTTCTATTAAGGTGGATTTCATTTAAAGTGACATTAAACTCGAGTTCAATCTTAAAAATGCATTCAAGTACCTTAACTATTAACAAAAATGTATCTTATTTGTGTATCACTGGGCTGTAGATCCTTAAGGGCCGGTGCAGACCTGAGCGATGCGGGACGCACGTCCCGGGATCGCGCAGTTGTGCACAATTGCAGACAGCGATTGCTGCGCGGCTCTATTGATTTCAATGGGGTACATCTGGGTGGCAATCGCAGAAAAAAAGGTACATGTACCTCTTTTATTGCGATACTCGACGCGCAGCTGTTTTATCCGTGATCCGCCCAGCGCGACTGGGGTGCCATTAAAAAATAATGGCACCCACAACGAGATCGTCTGTGATGGGCAACTCCATGGCCACGCGGTATCGTGCACGATTGCCGCGCGGTCACGGAACGCCCAGGTGTGCACCGGCCCTAAATCATCTCTGAATTGGTTCGGACACTGTCCTCCCTTCTGGAGGGGACTACTTTTGTTCCCCATGATTGCTGTGTGTGTGTGTTGTAAAGTAGTCGCCACTCCAAGCTCACTCCCATTATGGACTACAATCTCATGTTTAGGTTACTAATTTGTATTGAGATTGTAGTTTATCACGGCAGTGAGCTTGGAGTGGTGACTAATTTACAACACACACAGGGACCATGGGGAATAAAAGTAGCCCCCCTCCAGAAGGAAGGACAGTGTCAGCACCAATTCAGAGATGATTTTGGGATCTACAGCCGAGTGATACACAAATAAGGCCTAGCATTATTAATAGGATAATTGATCTTCAAGAGTTCAGTGTCACTTTAAGGAGCCAAGGAAATGGTACTTCCAGAAACAGAAAAGACAGGAGCATTGACAAAGATGCAAATATCTGGTATTCCGGAATATGAAGCTAGGTGCGCTTGTACACTTGTAAAGACCAACCCAAAGACTTAGCAGAAGCTTTGTTACAGAACCAGAGATATGCAAAGCACTGTTTAGGGGAGAGTCTAACTTTATTGATGTGCATCCGGAAAAAAATGTTCTGTATTCCTGACGGGAGCACTAAGCCCATAAAACATAGCACTACCTCCTTTTATTCTCAGCTGTACCAGTTACATTGGGAATGGTGAATTGTAGTAGATCCAAGTCATGCACCAGTTCTATTTTATTTTAGATGCTCTGTGCCTCTGGGGGTTATTCCATATCTGCCTTCAGTCCATACAGGACCAGGACGTCAGAGTTAGGTGATCAGCAGGAAACAATCAAAGGTGATCCTCTGCTCTTTCACATTGTATGTGCTAAGTTTATAAATATTTTAAAAATGAATAAATGTTATTTATTTTATATATTTGTGGTATTGTTTATTTTGTCTGATTTATGGAAATGTTCTTTTTCTGTAGGGATGCCAGTGAGAGGTCTATTGCTACTTAGAAGGCGTGGATCTCAAAGGGTCCATTCACCGGTATTCATTACCATGCCTGACTTTCAATGGCAACCCAATAGACTTTTATAGTAGCGGGTGACAGACGTGCACTGCAACACACCACAATGCACGGTATTTGTTAAAAGGGAACTAATGGGAGAGTAAAATGTTCTCTTCCCAATAGTTTGTCAGCGTGTGACACTGCAGCTGTCACAGGTCAGCTCTATAACCCGAGAACTGAGTGATGATAAACCACTGATCACTCAGCTCACGGCATCTCCCTGCACAGAATGGTTCAGTCACCGCTCCCACAGGGATCCCCC
>NW_017306498.1:25435-52276 GCF_000935625.1 Nanorana parkeri
CTTATTGGGGGGGCGGCACAGCTTGCTCTGGCTCTAGAGTGGCAGAGCCAGCTGTCAATCAGGCAGCAGGATAGATCCCAGCAATATTTTCGGGATCTTTCCCGCCTGCAGTGTGGCTTTAACTTTGGACCTAAAATAGAACTAAAGCCCCCAAAAAAGTTTAGCTCTAACTCTCTTAAGTCAGATCTATTCCATCTGTTAAGGCACGTGGATAGCAAAAACAAAACAAATGAGCTGCCGTAATGCAGCATGCTGTAATGCAATGCCTAATTGTAATAGGGCCCCCGGTATAAATGTATATGTTGCTCTACCACCATGCCACTGCCCATGTCATTGCATCTGCTGCTTTAAAGATCTAAGCTTGCTGAAGAATCTTTACCATTGAACACTTCTGGCAGTGTCGGATGCCGGTATCACCCTCTGCCCTCTGTGGTTCCCTCCGCCAGCCCCTGCAGGACACAGAAATGACATGGGGGCTTGTAGAGGGGACCAGGCATCTAACATCTGGAAGAGTGATGACATGCTGCAGATCTTTTAGCCAACTTAAATCTTAAGTTTATCAGCAAGACAGCCAAGTATGAATTGCTTGCTATGCAGGGATTTTTTTTTTTCTTAAACGCAGCAACAGATTTGCTTTAAATATCTTGGTAGCAAAATATCACATTTGCTCCTGTAACTTATCCATTGTATAATAACAAAACAAAAAAAAAGGTTTAAAGCCAAAATAGATTTTTCACTCCCGTTAGGCTGGTGCCTTCTGCAGTTGAATGCTGTTTTTTGTTGTTAAAGGGTATGTCATAGTGAAATAACCGAAAATACACATGCAGTCCCATGTTTTACAGACCCTGCAAGTATGGGAAAATACCTGCTGATCTGCCTGAAATGCATTCAGTTCCTGAGTCTTGTTGCGGGCTGACAACACACAGCATTTTTGTGGACTGAGTGGTGTTGGCTAGGGCTGCAACCAACTAATCGATTGGGAGAATGGTTGTCATTATCGATTAGTTGGTTGGATCCCCTAGCTCTCTGCTCTATGCTGGGAGGAGGGCACAGCAAGCAGTGGGCGGGTGCAATCGCCAGCCTGCTATTGCAATTTGAAATGGCCAATAGCAGGCTGGCTATTCCACCAGCCCGCTATCTGCTGTATTTATATTCAGCTACCGTCTGCAGAATCTTGCCCCTGACGGCAGTCATTTCCTCGCTGCAGCTATTCAAGCGCCATGTGCTTTCAATACAGTTATTATAAAAGGTGGGGGGAAAAAAAGTAATTTTCCGTTTCGGGCTGACAGATTCTGGTGTGGGAGGCGGGTTGCAGTGCCATTCATTTCAATGGCACCCAAAATGCGCCTCCCACCCACAGTGTGATCGCCCGCACTAGAATGTATGATACTGTGATGCCGTGCGTTCCAGTGCAGTGCCATTGCAAAAAAAGTGTGCATGCAGTTCTATTCTGAAGGAAACTGTTACGCTGCATTTGTGTATCTTATTTTACATTAAGGATTGTAATTATTTAATTATAAATGTTTTTTGTTTTTTTCATCTGATGAATCAAAAAAATTATCGGCCAACTTAATCGATTATGAAAATCAATTAGTTGCAGCCCTAGTGTCAGCCCTGCCCACTTTTCTCTTGCCAAACTACTCAGACCCTACTACTCTCCCATCTCCACAATGTAGAGACCAATCGTACTGTAGCCCAAAGATAAGGACTCTGACGGAAAGTTACTCTGCGTTACATAATACAGAGAGGGAGCACGGGACAACGCTGAATTTCTGATCATCGCCAGGTATTTTTTGCACTTGGTAAACAGATCTAACAAAAGGGAGAAAATCTGCCCATTTTTCAGGTTTATCTTTGTTTACGTCTGAGAGGCTGGCTTTGAGTTTGTGTTTGTTTTTCTTTTTAGACAAATGCTTTTGTATTAGTATAGTGCTTTGTCCTCCTATGTACACACATTGTGCAAAAGGAGTAAATAAGCTTCGAGGACACAAAGCTTTATTGTAGTGCTTACACAGAACAGCTGCAGGTTGTATTCATGTAAACGTAGCATTGATGGTGTGACAAATACAGACCGCTTACATGTGAAGATCAGACGTATGGATGTGCTGAGTATAGATTATGGATTGGCTATCAGATGAATATTAAACAATATGATATATGAGAATCGTTCAGTCATCAACAATGTAGGGGAAATGCAATCTTCATCAAACAGAGGACTATGACTTGACTTAGTGCTAGGAGCAGTGACGTGACATTGAGAAAGAACTTGACATGTTGGGAACAAGCTTGAATGTTTAACCTTGGCCAGTAAAACACTCTACTGCTATTAATTGTGGGAAAAGACATAACATGTTCAAGAGGCAGTAAACGGCCTGTTACGGTTCCTGTTCACGAGGGCAATGAACTTCAAGGGACGGCTGCTGTTCATCTCCTGGTATTATCAGTAGCCTCAGCAAAACACGGGACAGCCATCTATGGTAAAGGAAATGTCTTCCACACGCTGCACAGGCTGCTGGGGACATCAGGTGCACATGGGGTGTGATAAGCTGTGCACGTCAGAGGCGATTTTAGTCTACATGAACCCTCTTTTGTTAAAGCCGGGACACTACTCATTTTTTTAAAGTGACATTAAACCCTCAGATTTTTTAACATAAACCAATACTGTAATGTGCGCCTTACTGTAATCCATGGTTGTTTCCCTTCTCTTTGCTGCTCTTCCTTTTAAATCCTCATGTCTTCTCATGCTGGGCAGAACTTCTGTTTTGCAGCAGACTCCTTGTCTCTGGAATGGCTACGTGGTGTCTGTGTATAGGTTCACAACCTGAGCCAGCACTACAGGAAGAGGCAGTCAGCTGCAAAGGGAAGTTCTCCCCAAGCATGAGAAGACATGAGGATTTAAAAGGAAGAGCAGCAAAGAGAAGGGAAACAACCATGGATTACAGTAAGGCGCACATTACAGTATTGGTTTATGTTTAAAAAAATCTGAGGGTTTAATGTCACTTTAAGTCTTGAACAAAATAAAAATGCTGCAACAAGTTCATAAGAATCTCTGCTGCTGATGTACTGCCGGCACTTCCTATCCACATGCACCCCACCCAAGGCTGCATGGCTTCTTCTCAGGGAGAGTTTGCTGAGGGCGAGAACACTGGACCCGGAATGGGTATTGTGTGTTGAAACAGCCAATTGTCTCTATGCGAAGCCCATATAATAGGGTGAGAAAGTTGGGGGTAAATTGGGAAACGGGAATACCTCCCAACTTTCTGAGATGAAAAAGAGGGACACAATTGTATTTAGGCAATAGACAAATCCCCAGTAATGTGTACCATTAAAGGAGTTGTAAAGTCCGAGCACATCCTCTCCTGTTATAACATCAGCACTGTAATAGGAATACATAGTAGAGTTGTTGGTAATCATACAATCAAAGCTTACTTGATAAAATCCCTTTGATGTAGTGAGCGCCGCCTTCCGTCTGCCCGTCACTTCCAACAACTTCCTGGATCCCCAGTGTGCTTTGCATCTCTTTCCCTGCTGCTTGATGTGAGCCAATCTCCATTTCTCAAGACTACATATCCCATCATGCATTGCTTTGAACAAGCAATGATGATGTTATATTGTTCAGACAGAATGCTCTGTGAGAGAGGTGACACAAGTAAGTGCATATTCACAGGGCTGAGTGAAATGGTGTCAGTGCATTGAGGAAGTACATGCTATGGGCATCTTCAATAAGTACGTTTAGAAACTTCTAGATGGATCTGGTTATTAGGAGAGGGATAGAAATGTAATATAAAAATATAGAACTGACCATAGATACTCTTTAAGAATTTATACGCCAAAACTGATTGGTTAAGCCCAGAACTAGTGTTTTTTCACCATTACTTTTCCTTTATGCCGGCTTTTCTAAATAACAGAAAAGATCATTAAGAGATAAGATGAAGGTTTTAGTGCAGAATAACACTTTTGATAGTTAAATAGCATTGATGTACCAAAACAGCCGGCTCGATGCTGATTGGCTGGGAAGTTGGCTTCCCAGCCAATCTGCATCGATCCGGCCAAACAGCATGGAGCCGGCTTCCAAACCAATCAGGAAGACAGGGGCAGGTTATGACCTGCCTCCCTGATTGGCGAAGCCGTCTCCATGCTGATTGGCTGGGAAGCCGGCTACCCGGCCAATCCGCATCGATCTGGCCAAACAGCATGGAGCCTGTCAATCAGGAAGCCACGGGCAGGTAATGACCTGCCTCCCTGATTGGCCGGGAAGCCGTCTCCATGCTGATTGGCTGGGAAGCCAGCTTCCTTGCCAATTAGCATCGAGCTGGCCAACCAGCAGGGAACCGGCTTCCTGGGTAATGACACACCGCCCAGCTTCCTGATTGCCCGGGAAGCCGGCTCCATGCTAGCGGAAGTACCCGTATCGCCGAGTACCGAAATATAAATATCAGTATTCATAACCGAAAAACTGGTATCAGTGCATCCCTATTAAATAGAATCTTTTCATAGATATCTGTACATCAGACCGGAAAAGGGGACAACTGAGGAGAAAATAGGGACAGTTTGGAGGTTGTGTCATCACCCTATAAAAGGAAATCCCTGAACAAGGACCTTCATGGCAGGATCATTATTTTATTAAAACCATGGAAATGACTTTAGAAATGACACGAATGTGTTCCAGTTTATGACACGTCACTGGCTGACTTTACATATGAACATTGTAGATTGGAAGGGTATTTGTGCCACTTTGGGTTTATGTTGACATTTAGGATGTCTCTAAGGATCCATATTGTGAGTTCCAAAGCTGCTCACAACACTTAGACGCTGCATACAAAAGTGTTAATTGATCTCGGTGGGAAGCGCTGCTGCAAAGAGGAGCGGATATTAATCATACACTCCAGGGAACAGAACACAATACCAGTAGGGCAGCATGGTTGTAGAAAGGACGTCATCTCCTTCCAGACATATAGAATGTATGTGACGTGTCTGTAAAAGTGAGAACTTCCCCAGTGACTTCTGTCACTTTACTGGGTACTCCGCTGTGTACAGGTGATGGAATGAGGCGACAACACGCTTCAGGGGATCACTGTGTGCAAGTATGTTGAAGAGTTCTAACAAGGGGCTTGTACATTGTGTACTGCTGGGTTCAGTCATGCTGCTGCACTTTTTCTTTTAAAGTCCTGGAACTGAACGTGATTAGAAACCATTGATTTTACTGTGCATGCTTTCAGAGTATGTTAAAAAAGCACCACAAAATGCATCTGCTGTGCACAAGCCCATTTACACCATAGAGGTGCACTAAACACATTGAGGGGAGTTTTATCAAAACTGGAGCAGTTGTCCATGGCAACCAATCAGCTTCTTTCATTTTCAAAACTGAACTAAAGAGAGAAGCTGATTGGTCGCCATAGGCAACTGCTCCAGTTTTGATAAATTCCCCTCTGTGCATTTAGCACAATGCTATGGTGTAAAAAGACTCTTTAAGTAACACTAAAGTCTTAAAACAGTGCTGGTAGGAAGGCTTTTATTGCATCATAAATTACATGTCTCTTCTGCAATAAAAGCTGCTCTGCCTCTTCTAGATCAAGCTCAGGTAACCTCTCTCTGCACTCCATCAGTGCTGAAACTACAAATCCCACCATGCATGGGACTCTGGAAGTCATGCCTGTGGCTGTCAGCCTTGCAATGCCTCATGGGACTTGTAGTTCCACAACAGCTGGAGTTACCAGGTTCCCCACTCCTGTTTTAGATGTAGGTCTTGCCGCACGGGAGGGGGTAAGGATGCTTATGGACGTCACATTACTGGAGGGGAGTATAGCGGATGTCAGTTCAACTTTAAGAAGTATGCACGGTGCTTCACGCTCAGTAATGGAGGAGTTTCTGGATGCTTTGAGCCCACCTCACCACAGCCTGTCTGGCTTTACATATAAAATGAGCCCCTCGTCCTCCATTCTACCCTTCTTATCATCCCATCCTTCTCTCGGTCCTTCCCGCTCTTTAGCGCCGATCCTGCGCCCCATTATAACTAGTTGCGCCCATTAGGCGCCTTCTTCTTGCAGAAGTCTGGAGGCATTACGTGTTTCTTCTTTCTGATCTGACGTCTCTTATTGTCATTGGCTGGCTAAGCTGTCATTCGTCCCGCGGCGGTCTTTTTTCATTGGTCGGCACAGTGAACTCATTTACATTTTATTCGAAGCCTGTCTTCTCATTGGCTGATATAGTAGCCTTGGCGCCCTTTGATGCCGCCTCTTCCCGTGCAGTGCCGTCTCATTGGCTCCGCAAACGATACAGGCTGCACGGCGTCGACGTCCTTTTTTTTTTATTGGCTTAAGACTTCAGGGACTTTTCGCGCTGGTCCAATTACCGAAGCCGGTCATCAGGCAATTTTTTTTGGTTATTCTTGTTTGGTTGCGGCGTGGAAGGCGGGCGGTTCTTCGGTCTGCAGCAGAACGTCACGGCCGCTGCCAGCGAATGAGGCAAACTAGGGGGCGGGTCCGGTGGGGAAGACGCTGGGTCAGTGAGCTCGGCGGGGGGTAGAAGGAGACTGACAGAAGAGCGGCAGCCGGAACCCCAGGTGAGGTGAACGGCGAGCCCGTGCTGGAAAAGGGGGGGACTTGGGTTTTATTCCGGGGTCACGTGGTGCCTCATGGATTCCTTGTGTGTCTTATCGGGTGCTGTTGTCGGCTCTTCTCCCATTGGTGGGCTCCGTGTGTGACTGGCAGTAACGTGCATTCAGTTCCAGGGACGGAGCTGCTATAATGGGGAACCCTCTGTGCTCTGTAAACATTGCTGTCCCATATTGTCAGTGTGATTACCCTTCACCCATACCCTAAATAATGAGACCCCTCACTTGTGTATGAGGGGGGCATAAGCTTCTTAGTATTGTCCTGGAACCTAAACCAACGTAGCCCCCTCCCCCCTCCTTGGGGGTACAGGTGAGCCCAATCCCATATGCATCTCCATGCACCAGCATCTTCCTTTCGGCCCACGTTGTATGGCAATACACTAAAGTATATCCAAAACTAATAAAGTCCGCTCACTGCTGCTCTCTCGCCTTGTGTAGGGTGACTGGTCTTGTCTCCTGTAATAAAGACCGGTCACTGCTGCTCTCCATTTTGGCAGAATTCAACACGGTCACTGGGGGCGGGCGGGACTACAGTTCTTCCAGTGGACTCCTGCAGCGAGGAGGCTGCAAAGGAGCACAAACGGGTGAATATACCTCTTGTAGAGCCTTGGTTCTCAACCTGTGTAACCTCAGGACCCACATTTGACCTCCGCCATTAAGTCACACAGTAATGGAATGCATGGCATTGCGGTACCGTGCGTTCTGCAGGCAATTGAACAGTAAGTGGGAGGTGCGTTTGGGGTACCATTCAAATGAATGGCAATGTACCTCCCACATCAGAATGCACGGTAGGTGCGTTGCATGGTAAAGTGCATTGATTACATGGGGCTGTGCGATTAACGCACTGTACTAGTGTGAAGGGACCCTCAAAAACACTGACACGCATACATAACCACAGACAAAACCTCGCACACTCAGACATTCTCACACATATACACTCCAAAAAAATACATTACATTTTTCTTTCTTTTTACGCTCCACCCAGTCTCCCTATCTTACGAGAACTGGAGTGGATCCTCAGCCTGGGGTGCAGTGTGGGCTGCTGTGCTGTGATGGAGCTCCATCCATATGTGCGTTGCTTGTACAGCTCCCATGCATGCCCATCGCTTCTCGGCCTTTTGGCTAAGATCAAGTGTAGTATCTGTTCTTATCAGTCAAAGATGCACAGGTAGCCAATTGCCTGTGTAATTGTCTGAGTACTGGAGGAGGCTGCGGACCCCGGGTTAACGACTCTTCGTTAATGGGTGCGCTTGGTGTCGAGCCTCTGTAAGGTGCTCTAGACTCCTGATAATGGGCAGATCCGAAACTTGATCGAGGCTGGAGGGCTGGGGGCGGCAGAAGCCCGTGGTGTTGTGCCCCCTGGGGGTGGCGTCCCAGGGGTGCTCAGGAAGTCACAGGGGTTAGGGTCCTACCCTCACTGACTCACTGATGCACTTGGTCACACACCACATTGCATTTTTTCTGCACAACGCCTCTTGGACAGGCCTTATGGCTAGTCCGGGGCAATTTTTTTGCACTCGGCCCCTAAGGCCTGTCAGCGTGGTGCACTGGCACTTTATTATTTAAGCACTCTATGCACGACACGATTGGCCTTTTTTTGGCATTGACCCACAGATGCTGATGGTGCAGGTTTCTTCGGGGCCTATTCCTGACGCTGGGAGGAGATTCTGTGCCTCTTACGGGGTTCTCTGTCTCCTCCCACCCAGGAGGTGGGTCTCTCTTCGGGAGAGCCCACCTGCCAAGTACTGTGAGGGACCTGTTTCGGCAGGTCCCCAAAGGAAAGGTCCACCGGCCTTCGGGTTGGTGGACCATAGTATCTCAACCCCTGTCAGGAGCCTTGCGCCCCGGGGGGTCGGGAAATGGGTCCCTTCTTAGGAAGGACCTTGCACCCTTGTGCACGTTTTTTGTGTGCTGTGATTTCACGGTTCACTTTTTTTGTTCACAGGGGGAAGTTTGTTTAGACGCACGTTCCACGGGCTCCCATGCATGCCCTGTAGAGGTGCCGGGAGCGATAATGTGATATCACTCCGGTCCAGGCACCTCTACGGGACATGTGAGGGAGCTGTAAGCAATTCATGTATGGCTGGAGCTCCCTCGTGACCCCCATCCCACCCCACCTCAAGCTGACACTTGGCGCCGGGGAGCATATTTTGAGGTAGAGGAGTTCTCACCTAGAAAAGTGAAAGGCATGCGGTGACCCACTGAACACGGTGTCGCATCCCACTTTTGGGTCACGGCCCACCAGTTGAGAACCAAGGTTGTAGAGGACCTCTTCCTTTCAATGCTCTGCTAAAGTTGAAGATGACAGGGTCTCTTTAGCTCTCCCAGAGGTCTATGGTGAGGTGGAGTCACTGAAGGATAAGCAAACTTCTAAGTATGCGACCTGCGCATATTCACACATTCCCTGATACGTTGGCCATTGGGTTGTAGATTTCACCATGCGGCGTGTCCCCAAACAGGACATTTGGATTGGTATGTCCACACGTGTCCCCCCATCTCTGGGCGGAGACCTCCATGTCAATCGTGTGTGCACATTTCAGGTTGCACCCCTGTCACGTGCTCTGCCTGGACGGCATTTCCTTTTGCATAAAAGAGGAAGTGGTGTTTGCTGCACATTGTGTACCCGGGATTGGGGGGGGGCAGTTGTCTCTGCAAGCGTTGCGTGATGTGCACAGATTCGCACTCCTGCAACTGCGGATCCCACTGTGGACCTTCCAGACCTATTTATGGCGCTGTTTAAAAATAATTAGGACGCATTTGTTGAAGCTGTTACCTGCAGACTTCCTCGCAGAACAGAATCACCGGAGGGGGGTGGGGGATGAAGAAAGAACATGGAGCAGTTTAAACTTGTACCCTGTGCACATTCAGTACAGATGACGTGATGATTGCATGATGTATGCGATCTATAAACCAAAAAACTGCCGAGGAGGAAACAAAGACATCCAGCATTGTTCATTCCCGTATTGTGATCGGCCGCTGCGTGTCACAGTGACCTCGGAGCCGTCATGGCTGATGAGGATTCTAGCAGGACCTGCCGAGCTGTTGGCAGACTTGAAGTGTATTTCTACTTTCACAGCCAGACTACAACATCTGCTCAATATTTCCTAAAGATCAGCCGCACGTAACCGATCCAATTGGTTTATTGTAGTGAATTCGGTACAAAGTTCAGCATATACACCACCAAAGTATCAGACTTGTCTGGAGGTCGTCTGCAAGGGCTTGTTCACTCCAGATGTGTTGGGGCTGCACTCAGCGACATTTTCTAGCATAGTCCCAATGCAAAGACAAAGCAAATTCACACCACGGCACTGTAGTGCTGCGCACTGAAAAAGTGAAAGAGGCCATTGCTCACCTCCTCCTGGAACTGCATAAACCTTGTGGACGCCTTCCTAGAAGAGTTGAAGCTGTTATAGCGGCAAATGGCGGACCAACTCAATATTGATCCCTACGGACTAAGACTGGGATGCCATTAAAGTTTGTGTGTAGGCAGGTGTCCCAATACTTTTGGCAATACAGTGTATGTTGTTGGTGAAGTCAGAGCTACTGATCTGCATGCTATAGGTCAGGGACTCGAAGTATTGTAGCCATTAGGCTGGCGTGAAAGCCAGACAGCTAGCATTTTCTGTGTGTTGGTAGCACTGCCGTCATGTTTGGGTTTCCTGCGGTCTGTCTCATAAATTCAAGTTCTGCAGAGCTGAGTGAGAGGTGTCCAGGCTGCATCTGGCATTATCTGTCATGTCTTGTTGTTGTCTGTGCTTGGCAGAATATATCCTGACTCAGATTTGCAGCGCAAGGTCTAGTATGCCCGATCTTGTTTTTTGGCTCGGCTGAGTTCAGTGTACTTCTCCCTCCAGTGGAGCTACATCTGGTCACATGATTTGTCCTGGAGGAGAGGATCGTCTAGTCTAGCCTCTGATCCCCACCTATGTATGTATTCATCCCAGCCAGACTTACAGGGCTTTTCACAAAAAGGGTGAAGAGTTTGGAGAAGTGATCAATCTAGGACAACATAGCTGAACTGGAAACATTCTCCAATTCCGCTCACTTTCCAGTTTTGCTATTTTGTCCTAGATTTTTCACTTCTCCAAACTCTTCACCCTTTTGTGAATCGCCCTGTGAGTATAGGATCACTTTCATGTGCTGGGATTTCTATACTTGCAGTGCTCGGAGATCTGCACCCCGTGTTTACAGTAGTTTGCCTTAAAGTAACACTAAACTCAGGAGTTAAATCTTAAAATTGCATTCATGTACCTTTTAACTATTAACAGAAATGCATGTGATTTGTGTATCACTTGGCTGTAGATCCTCAAATCATCTCTGAATTGGTGCTGACACTCCTTCCTTCTGTAGGGGGGCTACTTCTGTTCCCCATGGTCCCTGTGTGTGTTGTAAAGTAGTTAGCGCTCCAAGCTCACTACTGTGATGGACTACAATCTCAATACAAATGATTAAAGTAAACATGAGATTGTAGTCCATCCCGAGAGCGAGCTTGGGGCGGTACTGTACAGCACACACAGGGACCATGGGGAACAAAAGTAGCCCCCCTCCAGAAGGAAGGACAGTGTCGGCACCAATTCAGAGATGATTTGAGGATCTACAACCGAGTGATACACAAATAGGATTAGGGCTGAATCAAGTAAAAAAGTGTAATCCATAACGAGAATCTCATTATCGATTAGTTGGTGAGGATCTTCTGCGCTGGGAGCTGGTGTTTCATTGGGTCCGTGTCCCCTCTGATCCCCGGTGCTCCCAGCTTACTCAGTTCTGCACTGTGGATTGGATTTGCTTGGAGCAGTATATCATTAATTAGCAGCACTTGGTGTTAAATGATTAACTTATGTGCAGCGATACCATTGCATGCTCTGTGTTGTACAGCCCCTGTGAAGTGCTCTTTGGGGGGAATTTATCAAAACTGGAGCAGTTGCCCATGGCAACCAGTCAGCGTCTTTCTTTCATTTTAAAGTTCAACTGAAGAGAGAAGCTGATTGGTTGCCACAAGCAACTGCTCCAGATTCTGTTTGCTCCAGTTTTGAACAATTCCCCTCTGTGCCTCTTGAATCACTCTAATTGCCATCGGGTCCTCCGTTGACCGTGCGTTGTGTAATATAGAATAACTGTACTTGGAAGATCTGTAAAAAAATAAATCAAGGCAACTGGACTTGCTGCATTTTTCTTGAAGACTTTTTGTTGGTCATCTGACCAGCTTTCTCAATTCAGAATGACTTGTACAAAAAAATTATCTGGGAATAAATATGGTGAATGTTGCTCCAATCATCATAATGTGCTAATCATTGCCAGCATGGGGTCATACGTACTTGGAATATGTCTTCTGGTGACATCATACATATATACAGAGTGCAAATGTTTTTGGGGCTGGATGTTAACAATATAATGCACTTGGGACTAAGCAGCGCTCTAGTGTTCCACATCCCTATGATCCATAGTGATTAAAGTAGTCTGCTACATCCTAATGCAGGGGTAGCCAAACTCCATCCCTCCAGCTGTGGTGAAACTACCAATCCCATGATGCATCTCTCTCTGGGAGTCATGTCTGTGGCTGTGAGAATCTTGCAATGCCTCATGGGTTTTGTAGTTCCACCACAGCTGGAGGGCCGGAGTTTGGCTACCCCTGTCCTAATGTTTTGCTTGTACTGTGGATAACATATACTGGCCCGTGCAGAATAATTTTCTGTATTGTGTGGCCACGCTTGTCTGTGTGTTTGCTGTCATGGCTGTTTAAAGCGTAGTCTGCCTTGTAACTTGGACTGCATAGGTGTTGTCGTGGCACTTGCATGAGTGCTGCTGGAGATATATACTTAGACTTCAAGCAGGTGAGCAGTTTGCAGCAAGCGTGGCAAGTTAGGCATTTCCGGTGCTTTTGCTTTCTCTCAGGATAACATTTCTTTATCTTTTTTTTTTTTTTTTGCAGGGGAGCTGTGGTGAGCTCACTGAGCAGAAGCGTGTCCTTTACCAACAGATGTTACATGGAGTCTGTTTCCCGTCCGTGATCTGCCTCAGTCAATGTGCACGAGGCTGGGAGGGAAACAAGATGCATGCAATCGCCCACTTGGAACTGCCGCTCCTGTCCTCGTCAGATGGGAAGATGAGTTAGCCAAAGACATTTGTGCATTTAATGCTGCCATCTGGGCTTTGATTTGGATTTCACAGGCAGGTCCTGTGTGCCATTTCAGCTTCCCTCCCTCTGATTGCTGTGGACCATCTATAACATGAGGTGCCGCATATATAAAAAGAAAGTCATCCTTCTGGCTTTAGTGGTGGTAGCCTGCGGCCTGGCACTGTGGAACAGTGGCAGACAAAAAAAAAATGACTTTGTTCAAGACTCGGACGTGGAGAAACCAAACGGGAAGGGTCATGTGTCCCCAGGGAGTAGGAAAATTTCTAATGACTCTGCCCCCGAGAAAATACAGAAAGCGGAGGTGGACAACGTGACTATGGTGTACAGATCTGTCGTTTTTCAGCTGAATTTTGACCAAACTATTAAGAACTTGGAAACAATTACCAATCGGCCACAGGATGACGTGGTCATCGTAGTGCAAGTGCACAATCGACCGGACTATTTAAGATATCTCTTGGAGTCTTTACGAAAAGCCAAGGGCATCGAGAACGTGCTGTTGATTTTCAGCCACGATTACTGGTCGGCCGAGTTGAATCAGATTGTCGCCAGCGTGGATTTCTGTCAAGTGCTCCAGATCTTTTTCCCATTTAGCATCCAGTTATACCCCAATGAATTTCCCGGGCACGACCCAAAAGACTGCCCCAGAGACATAGAAAAAAAAGATGCCATTAAGCTCGGTTGCATCAACGCGGAGTACCCAGACTCCTTCGGGCATTACCGCGAGGCTAAATTCTCGCAAACGAAGCACCACTGGTGGTGGAAGCTGCATTTTGTTTGGGAGAAGGTAAAGGTTTTAAAAGAGCACAAGGGCCTAGTCCTTTTCATCGAGGAAGACCACTACTTGTCTCCCGACTTCTATTACGTGCTTAAAAAGATGTGGAGCAAAAAAACTGAAGAATGCCCAGAGTGCGACGTGTTGACCATCGGGAGCTATGCCCGTCTCCAGTCATTCGCCGAAAAAGCGGACAAAGTGGAGGTGAAAACGTGGAAGTCTACGGAACACAACATGGGAATGGCCATAACCAGGGAGACATATCTGAAGCTCATCGAGTGCACAGACACTTTTTGTTCTTACGACGACTATAACTGGGACTGGACCTTGCAGCACCTGACCGTCACTTGTCTTCCTAAGTTCTGGAAAGTCATGGTTCCCGAAATTCCCAGGATATATCACATTGGGAGTTGTGGGATGCACCATAAGAAATCTTGCAAAGCAACCACAGAAAGTGCCAAAATGGAAGCCATGTTTACAGGCAACCAACCGTACCTATTTCCTGAGAACGTAGCCATCGCCCACCGATACTCAATGGGCGCTCTGTCCCCGCTGGTGAAAAACGGGGGGTGGGGGGACATTAGAGACCATGAATTATGTAAGAGCTATCGCAGGCTGCAGTAACGTTGCAAGCTCTGAACTTTGAACAATTGCGTTCTGTCTCTGCGGAGCGTTCCAGATGAAGGAGTTTACAAATTTACCCTCTCGGTTCCGTGACTTTTTCTTTTCTTTTTTCTTTTTTTTTTTCTCTTCGATTGTCGTCCTTTTAATTGTCGATCATTTCTATCTGTGTGGAATCTTAAGATGAAATTAATTACGGCTCTTTCTTACTAATTAAAAGATGCATCATACATATATATAGAACACGTCCATGGAAGTCCTTTTCGAAATAAATGAAATTGAAGCTATTTTAGATTTGAAATAGTTTTATGAAGAAACCGTGTATCAGTTCTTCATATATAGTCATGGCCAAAAATATTGGCACCCCTAGGTTGCAATTACAAATATTTAGGCATTCTTATGTTTTATTTATTTTGTATTGGTATGACAAAGAATTAACAGCTTTTTGGTGCAGTCCATCATTCTACTGTTTTCTGAAAAAGAAATGAGGCCTTTAAAGAAATAAAATCCAGTCCCTACAGTCACACATGGTGGAAGTTCACTGATGTTTTGCTGCTTCAGGCACTGGATGTCTTGACTGTGTGCATGGCATTATGAAATCTGAAGACTACCAGATAATTCTGGGGTGCAATGTAGGGCCCAGTGTCAGAAAGTTGGGTCTCCGTCGGAGGTCATGGGTCTTGCAACAGTACAATGACCCAAAGCACACGTCAAAAAGGACCCAGAAATGGTTTCAGACAAAGCGCTGGAGAGTACTGCGTTTGTCACATGTCGGCTCTATCGATCGGGAAGTCAGGGAACACGTGGCGCCAATCGCTGACTTCCCGATCATCTTCCTGCAGAGAGCGGTGACTGTCCTATAGGTATTCCCCCCTCTCCGATCCTCCAGCACTGACTGGAGGAAGGGATGGAGTAGGGGGCTGGCTCTTCCACTAGATAGGCGGAGCCCGCTGTCAATCAGCCACCTGGGTGGATCTCAACAGTATTGTCAGGATCCATCCTGGCTGTGGCAATCTCAGTATAAAGCAGGCAATAGCTCACTATATGCTGAGTTTTGGGTCACGGGAGGAGCTTAGCATATGTCCTCCCATGACCCTGAAGAGAACTATGGGGGGGGGGGGAGGTTACCCCATAGTTCTCTTTTAAACCAAAAATTGTTGTTGTTGTTTTTTTTTTTTTTTAATCCTGTGGAAAAAAAAAAAAAATCAATCTGGCTTTGTTAAAGGGATTTGGTCCTGCCCTGCCGTTCAGATTAATGGTCTTTACTGGATACAGCTTCTTCCAACTTGTTATTCTGGACTAGTCGGGCACCAGTGACATGCCTGCTCTGCGACTAACAATTGCCGTGGGCTATAGGTGAAGGCTTTAATTAGGGTGGAGGGTAGGTCACATTTCTGTCAGAATTGTTGTTTTCCGTGTCCCCATTGGAGAGATCTTGTATCACCTCCTACCTGACATCTTGGAGAGGTTCATCAATTCTGTCACAGCATAAAGCCATCCTTTAAGGAACAGATTTACTATAAGATCCCGGTCACATCTCTGGGGTTCACTAACGCAACACACTCTCTTGTTTTAAACAGAATGGCCTAAGAGCTTTAAAAAATTGCTCCCTCTGCTGCTCCAAATCAGCCCCAAGAAAACCTGTTCCTGATAACGTCTTCATTGTGCTGCTGCATGGAATGAAAAATCTGTCTCATCTTCAGTGCTACATCTGTTGCAGACCTATGCAAATCTGTCTTGGTTGGTTGGCCATGACGGAAGACGCAGGAGTTATTGTTACTGGTGTGTGTACGTACACACACACACGCAGATTAGATATAATTTCGTGCTGAAGTTGCTAGAGGGCCAGACCATTATAAATAGGGAAGCAGGTTATTTACCACGACAGTAGAAGTGATTTGTTTCTGAAGATACGGGGAAACAACGCGATTTAACAGCCTTTGAACGTGGGATGATTGTTGGCGCTCGGAGCCATGGAGCGAGTATCAGCAAAACAGCAGAATTTGTTAAAGTCTCCTTTACAGCCTTCTTTCTCAATGCTTCTTAGTTCTTTCTGTCTCAGATCATTTTCATGCAATCAGAAAAATTAAATCAAGAACCAATGAGAAAGAAGGCTGTGAGGATTCTTTCTTGAATATAAGCACGCTGCTTGAGACATTTATTTATCTCAGAACTGGTTAAAAATAAAATAAATTCGATATATTTTTTCCCCCCCTAGAGTTCAGCGGAATTGAATAGCCAGAAACTAACCCTAACCCTTCTCGCTGTGAGTTTAAATTGTAAACGCTCTGTTTTTGTTTTTCTTTTTCTTTTTCTTTTGCTATCACTAGATAAACTTTAATCTGAAATAATCTCTGAAGGTTTTATAGGCCAGTTAATGTTGAAGCGCGTAGAATGTAAATAAAGACAAACCGCTTTTCTTGCCAAAGCGTACAGCCTTGAGTGACATCAGATGGAACATGCACGCAACAGTAGAGGCTGCCTGGCAAGCATGGGAGGTGCGCGGAGTTTACAGTTTGTCTCTAAGCGGGTTTTAGATGTTTGCAATCCGAGATATGACAATTCTAAAATGTTCTGTTCTCACCGGAGCGGAAACAGAGGGAGATGCCCCAGTGACAGGACACCTGTGACAACAAGAGGGGATTTGTCTCACTTACTATTATTATTATACAGGATTTATATAGCGCCAACAGTTTGCGCAGCACTTTACAATACATTATACATTATAATAACAATACAATTCAAGACAGGATGGTAAGGAGGGCTCTGCCCCTGAGGGCTTACACTCTAAAAGGGAGGGACAAGTGATACATGAGGAGGTTCACTTTCTTCTTACTTTCTGTTGTGTCTATAGGAGAGGGTGTGAACATATATCTCGTCACTGAGATACAAAAGGCAACAAACAAAACCTGACCGGAATTTTAAATGGTTTTATCCAAAATGAGGGAAAGAAAATGTTTCAGTTATACTTAGACTGCTCTATTTTTCTAGCGATGTTGGTTTGGGAATAGGTAAAAAAATCGGCACTCACAAGGGAATCCGTCCATCCAATACTTTTATTTGCAAAAAGGCATAAAAGCAGCAAACAAACAGACGCTTACATGTTTCAGCCCCCAAACTGGGCCATGGTTAGGGAATCTCTGTTCCTCGATGACCACAAAGTGAAACTCCACTGGTTTCACTCCCTCTGCCCAAAGACAGCGCTCTACAGCACGTTGGTCTTTGGTGCAGTCTCACAACAGAGCGTCTTCTGTTTCTGTCCATGTGACTACCACTCGGCTAAAGTCCTAGCGCATGGTCGAACTATCCAACTATGTAAATATGCTCCATTGTGCCATCTTCTCTCTGTTCCGCTTACCAAGTCATTTATAAATTCTAATAATAAAATCTAAATTTTCTTGTGTTCCCGTGGAGAACGTTTACAGCATAGTATAGAATATCACATATACGTCCTAATATCTACTCTTCTATGTTTTGTAACAAGACAAAACCTTCCAAAAGATGCTGATAATCAGTGGCCGGAGGGTGTTAGCTTGCATTTGGCAGCCCATTTATAAAATGCAGGCACTGGGCTTATGGTGCTTAATGTAGCAGGGAGGATGTGATTTGTGACTTTGACAGATGACATGATAACTCTCCTTCCATTTTTTTTCCCCCCATTATTCTTTCTCTCATTCCCATTTGACCTGCCAGCTTTGGACTTCCCAAGCCAGCAGAGCAGGATGCGCATTTGGGAAGCACGCCATTGTGCAGTACTTGTTTTTTAAAGCAAAGCTTCAATCATACCATCGCTATATATATATATATATATATATATACACACACACATACACACACCCTGATTGTCACTACTGCCCAATGTAGGGATCCTCCTGTGGTCCGGAAACGTTGCAATTCTTGATTGTGACCAATAAAAGTTCTTGGCGAGTATGGTGATGAGTATGTTGATGCACTTTCTCCATTGGATCTTTCAAATGATTGACACGGCAATAATAAAAGAAATCCTGACCGAGGTCCTAACCCTTCCCCATTAGTAATGGGCAGTAATGGCCTTTTGGATTTTCCCGTGTGATGAGCGCATTGTAGGCGGAATGATTGATCTCCCCGGAGAAGTATTCAAGCCATCCACTTTGTCACTTTGGGAGCTGTAGTTTGTTTTCACTCGGTGCTCATTTAGCAGCGCAGTGTTCATCTTTCCTCAATAAGTCATGGTGCCTGGCATTCTGCGTGCCGGCTTCTGAGCTGTCTTAGAAGTTGGCAGGGATGTGGTGTTACCATGGCAGCCATCGTGGAGTCAATGGGCAGCATGTTGGAGCAGTCTGCTGTGCTCCACATGGAGTGGGTGAGGGGGCGATGGTTTAGGGTTAGGTAGAACTCGCATTGTCAAGTTCCGCAGCTCAAGATAAATCCGGAGGATGTGTGAGATTTCAGAATTCTTTTTAAAGAGCCCGAGAGATTCCAAGATGGAGCTGAATGTAGTTTTCCGGATAACAGTGTTATGTTATTTCCACCCTCAGTTGTCCGAATATGAATGTATGTGACCGAAAGTTAAAGTGACACTAAACTCAGGAGTTAAATCTTAAAAATACATTCAAGTACCTAAACTCACTCCTGTGATGGACTACAATCTCATGTTTAGTTTATTAATTTGTATTGAGATTGTAGTCCATCACAGGAGCGAGCTTGGAGCGGTGACTACTTTACAACACACAGGGACCATGGGGAACAGAAGTAGCCCCCCTCCAGAAGGAAGGACAGTGTCAGCACCAATTCAGAGATGATTGGAGGATCTACAGCCGAGTGATACACATATAAGATACATTTTGTTAATAGTTAAGGTACCTGAATGCATTTTTAAGGTATAACTCCTGATGTAGCTTCACTTGAATTCTTTCACAGATCGGAATGGGTTATGTCCCGGTGTACATGTTGCAGGCTGCACTTCGTGCTCTTGGGCATTGCAGTTGCCGTGCATAATATTGATGCAGAGGTTTGCTATGGGGTAATTATGCAATTGGCCCAGAGGAAACCTCTCGGCGTGCACTTGTGTTTATTGCTTTTGGTTTTATATGTGCTCATTAATTTGAAGGACCTTTTTAGTGAGTCCTGCAGCCTTGTTTGGAATCAAAAGTACTGCAAATAAAACAGACGTGAAGGTACATTACAGTCCTGCGGTCATAAAGACTTTATGTGCTGAGGCACACTTCTATGAAAACAAAGCCTGGAAACTGATATGGGGGCACGCTGCCTGCCTGAGGCTTCTTATACCCCAGCATTTCTTTATTACCCCGTCCACCCCACTGCATTCTGCTAGTGACCCGGGAAACACGGTTTTCTTATCTGTTTAATGCAAAGTATGTCAGGTGTTCCCAGATAAGTATACCCAATACTGACTTGTCTCCTGTACACAGAAAGCCTGATCTATTGAAGTGACAGGAATAAGAAGTGACTGTCTCGTTCTCTCTCTCTCCCTCTCTCTCATCACTTAGGTGCTCCGCACTCCGGCCTCTTTCTTGCCAGCGCCGTCAATACAGGAATCCGTCCACAGTTCCTTGCGTATAGTAACAAGAGAAGTCAAGGTGTTGCAGCACTCAATCTTCTTCATGACTATTCAAATGAAGAAGAAGATTGAGTGCTGCAATAAAGCACCAACAATGTATGCAGCACTCTACACATTTTACATTCACATCAGCCCCTGCCCTCCAGAGTTTACAATCTAAGGTCTCTATCTCGCAACACACATACAAGAGCCAATTAACCTTCCAGCATGTCTTTGGAGTGTGGGAGTAAACCGGGAGTACCCGGAGGTAACCTACACATGCACAGGGAGATCATGCACACTGCTTTGCCAGGATTCCTGTCCTAGAAATGACCCTTTATGTTGTTTGCTGCATCTCAGTGCTGCTGATATCCTGCAGCTTCAGGCAGTCACTTCCTGTCTAAATGCGTGTTCTCCACTGATGGCATTTCGTGTTGGCAGCCACTTGATAGTAAACAAATTAGTTTTTAGCCACTTTATATTTTTTCTTTTTTTGTGATCCGCAGCAATGCCTCTATAAAGTGGTGTGTAACATTGCTTGGACTATTTGGAAAAACCTGTTCCGGTGTGCTGGTAGAATCCTAGACCTGTGACAAATCTGGACCGTGTCACTTCCGGTATGGACCCGTGACAAATCTGGACTGTGTCACTTCCGGTATGGACCTGTGACAAATCTGGACTGTGTCACTTCCGGTGACACGGCCTCAGCATTTTCAGGCAGCGTTGGCTGAACATGCAAGCGCAGAACAGCTGATCAGTTCCAGAATTTTCACAGGCTATTTGCCTCTATTGCGCATGTGCGGGGAAGGCAATGGGTCGAAAAACTTAACAGACGAGGTGCAGCTGTTCTGCACTTGCACATTCAGCCGACGCCACCTGCAACTGCTGAGACTGCGTCACCGGAAGTGATGCAGTCCAGCACACTAATAGAATACAGGACCTACAGGTGAAACTCGAATAATTAGAATATCGTGCAAAGTTCATTTATTTCACTAATGCAACTTAAAAGGTGAAACTAATATATGAGATAGACTCATTACATGCAAAGCAAGATAATTCAAGCCGTGATTTGTCATCATTGTGATGATTATGGCTTACAGCTCATGAAAACCCCAAGAACCCCAAATCCACAACCTCAAAAAAGTAGATTATTACATGCAATCAATAAAACAAGGATTGTACATAGAACAATATCGGACCTCTGAAAAGTACAAGCATGCATATGTACTCAGTACTTGGTTTGGGCCCCTTTTGCAGTACTTACTGCAATTACTTTTGCACAATATTCTAATTATTCGAGTTTTACCTGTATAGTTCACCTCTGAGATTAGCAGCATTGTCAGCATCTACCTAAGCCAGGGATATCCAAACTCCGGCCCTCCAGCTCTGGTGAAACTACAAATCCCATGAAGCATCTCTCTCCGGTAGTAGTGGCTGTGAGAATCTTGCAAAGCCTCATGTGATTCGTAGTTCCACCACCGCTGGAGGACCGCAGTTTGGACATCCCTGACCTAAGCCACTCCACTCTCCATATTAACTTTCAGCTGAGCATTCATGTTCATGTGAGCAACAGAGTTCTAAAATATCCATGTGCGTCTCTTGTTTCTCTCAGGATAAGCAAGTAATGACATTCCTGTTGAGCAGTATCTCCCCCATCCAGGGGCTAAACAGGAATGCTTGTACAACCCCGGCATTCCTTTTTATAACTGAAGACGCGCCAGAAGCCCCCATTGCATTACACTTGCATGTACGATCGTTGGCTCCGAGGTTTTATTCTTTTATAAGCCGGCCATACACCTAGAGATCATCTGCACATTTTCTATGGTCAGATGGAAAAAGTGCAACAGATTCCTCCATCTACACTGAACTGTGTGTATGGAGGAATCTCCCGCTGGGCCAAGGTTCAGTATCTTGCCAGTCGGCCCCCCTGGCTCTCAAAACACCTCAACAATGCCGGCATCCAATCAGATTATTCAGGTGTTTTGAGAGCCAGGGGGGCCGACTGGCAAGATACTGAAGCTTGGCCCAGCGGGAGATTCCTCCATCAACACAGTTCAGTGTAGATGGAGGAATCTGTTGCACTTTAGGTGTATGGCCAGCCTTACAGTCTTGCCGTTCATTATCTGGAGGGAAATGTGTTTACTTTTTGAGTGAATATATATGTGAGATTCACAACCCACAGAAAGGGACTACACCCAGTCATGTTCGTTCCCTGAGCCAACCTGTTTACCTTTTAAGAAAAGGAACCGAGATTCAGTTTCACTTCCAATACCAAAGACTCACATGTCAGAACGCTGGTACTGTCCCAAAGCCAAGTTTCATCCGTACGGGGCGGACGTTCTAATTGTCTAGGCAGTGGCAGTTAAGCTGCTTGTTTTACATGCTGCTGCTGCAGGGAACAGTTCAGTCATTTGCAGTCATTTGCTTTTAAGTAGTCAGATTAATGAATGATGTGCTCGCCCCGGGCTACGATGCATGATGGTGCTTTGTGCAGCGTAATCAAAGCCATGATGACCGTCTTTTCAGAGATGTGAATGGGACGAGCTGAATGTAGATAATCTTATCAAGGTGTTATTGTTTCCATGTATGGGTTATAATTATAGATGTACGTGTTTGCTGGATACATTTGCATCTTTGTTTTACTATCCCTCTTATTTCATTGCATCTACTTCCTAGACCAAGCGTTGGCAACTGTGGCAGTCCTGCTGTTTTGGAACTACAAGTCCTATGAGGCATTGCAAGATTCTGACAGCCACAGGCATGACGGGATTTGTAGTTTCTTCATAGCTGGAGTAGCGAGGTTGCCTACCCCTGTCCTAGGAAGTGAAGCAATAAGAGCGCAAATCCTAACAGTGTGAGTGGTGTAGGGACAACCTGTGTCTATGGGATACAGGTGGAAAAAAATTAACAAAAAATGGGGACTTACTTGGGGTGCCAAGGATCCTGGCAAGGGGGGCCCCAATGAGGTTCTGGCGAGACGTGTTGTGTGGTGGTATTCGGTGTGTGGTGGTCTCCAGATGAGGGCTTGGAGGCAAGGCAAAACAGGTCCTAGGGTTTTGCCGTGACGGCTGGAATTGATGCCGTCAGGTATGATGGTGAACCCGGGAGTAAAAGAATAAAGTGAAGAACAGATTTAGACTGAGTGCTGTGTGTGCTGGAGGGCTAGGGGAGAGGCTGACTCTGATCTTAGCCGCTGTGTTTTAGGAAGTGGTGGAGTGAAAGTGGCAGAAGGCTGGGGAAGGACGTGCACGGAGCAGTGGTGAGGGAGCAACGCGTTTCGAGGAGATCCTCTTTCTCAAGCTCGAAAGGAAAAGTGAGTAATTCCATGTTCCATGTTCACAGGTTTCTCCCCCCGTTCCTAGAGCAGCAATCCTCATTGACCGCATCCACACATACCCCACACCCCTAAGTGAGCGATGCGTCTTTTTTCTTCTTGTTGCTACCCCTGTCCTAGACTGAGATGCCAGCTTAGGCCCCATTCGCACTCGCTGCAGACATGATAACCGCATGCAGTGATGTTCATTGGCACCCCAAACGCAGCCAGCAAGACATGCAAAGTCATACAGATATCCCCATAGTGTCACTATGCTGCCTGAAGAAGGGGGTAGCCCCCACTGCAAGGGTTAATTTTTCTGATAGTAATCTTCATTGGAAGTTATGATTAAGCAAGGTCCACCTTTAAGGTTTGTTCAGACTTAGTGTGGATTTATTCACTGGATAACCACCAATTAAACTGAGTTTAGGTCAGCAGCCACATCATGAGTAGTAAAGCCTGCCCTCTGCCAGCATGCTGCAGAGACGGACCCTAGCTCTCTGTGAAAGCAGTGGTCTCTCTGCACAAGCCCAACACTCTCACTGTTGTGCAGTCAGCAAAGCTCACACTCCCTGGTGATTGGAGAGCTCTAGCTGCCAGTCAATAGGAGGCGTGTTGGATCTCTGCAGAGAGACAACTGCTTCCAAACAGCAAGGGTTCCTCTCTGTTGCCCACACCACTGATTGCTGCTTTCTTGAAGAGCTAAACGTGCTGAAGATCTTTTGCATTTGACACTTCCAGGTGTGTTGGATGATTGGTACCCCTCTGCAATCTCTGGTTCAACCGCTGGCCCTTGTGTCACTGCAGTTACTTATAGGGCCAACATAAGTAACCACATCGGGGGGCGGGGAATCATCAACAAGCTTTGCTCTTCCAAAGAGTATAATCATTGGTGCAGAATTGGTCAGTGTTCTCTTTTCCTGTTTTAAAGTATAATCAAACCCTCAGTGGTTTTTTTCTTGCATGCGTCTACTGCTAGCAAGCAGTCTATATGTGCAAAAACATTTTAAAAAAGTTACCAAAAAAAGGTTATTACTTAGCTGTGTCTTCACTGCATGCTCACGTCCGAAGATCTAAAGATTCTCGGGTGGCCGCAAAGGATCATGGGGCGGGCGCATGCGCAGTAGAGATCTTCGTCTGGGAAAGAAGAGACATGGGGTATGATGATGCAAGCAGCCGGGAGCGTGCACGCGCACAGACTCTGTGGGACAGGAAGAGACAGCAGCCAGCGCTGGATCAGAGACTGGCACCAGCGCTGGAGGGACTCCTGAAAACAAGTGGAAGGAAGAGGATGATCGGATCAAGAGGAATCATATGAGGTAAGTCCTTAACCTCCCTGGCGGTATTCCCGAGTCTGGCTCGGGGTTCATTTTCAGTACCAAGAGCGGTAAGTGCACAGAAAAGTGTCACTTGTCCCTGCGAGCCCGCAGTGTCCTCTGCTGTACGCGGCCGGCCGTTGCCGGCATCTGAGGTTTAGTTTCGTTTTCGGGCGTCACAGCGGGGGGCGGAGCCGGCGGGAAATTCAAAAGTGAAAACATGACCATTACACAGAATACACACAATACAATGTAATCTGCTATGATTACACTTATGTATCAAACTATTTCACTTCAATTCTGTCCCTAGAGCTTTGTCCAGTGCCCTGCCTGCACTTTTACTGTTCTTTCTGCCTGGAAACTTGTGAACATCCATGGCATCCAAAAAGCGTCCCTTTAGGTCAAAAGCGGTTTTAGACCAGCTAGAAAACAGCGACAGTGAATTAGAATCACTTGCAGAATTGAGCGATAGTGATTCGTTGGGAAATTTGTCATTAGACACTGAAAGTCACTCCATTCTGCAAGTGATTCTAATTCACTATCGCTGATTTCTAGCTGGTCTAAAACCGCTTTTGACCTAAAACAGCGACAATTCTGCGACCGAGCTCATTATGTGCGAACTTGGTACTCTATTGACTGTGGTACGGATCAGGCAGCGCCCCCAGAATTCCCATTTACTGGACCATTTTTTTAATTATTATATTAGAATTTTTTAATTTCGTGTTTCAAACTTTATCATACCCGGGATGTCTACTGGACACATTCACTGTACTAAGAATTACAGGCCTACAATATAGAACAACATATTTCCATGAAAAACAATGTACCGCTTTGGGATGCTAAAATCCTGAATAATCATACCGCCAGGGAGGTTAAAGCAACATGGGGGGGGGTTAGACTTTAATGCCACTTTAACATGACATCAGACAGAGTCACTTTAAATGTGTTATATACAGCACATGAGGGCTTCACCTGCCCTGCTTGAGAATTGCACACTGGCTGATTGTCCTCTCACGTCTCTGAGCAAATGTAGAAATCGGCACTTTTTTGCCTTTCTACATTTCTAGGTCTCCTTTCTCTTTATCAGTCACTGGAATGAAGTCAAACCTTCATCTCGATGTGACCTAATGCACTTTTGTACTGAGGAATATCTGAACACACGTTTGCACAGTTGTTTGCCCTGATCCCGCTTCACTGTCAGCACAAACCTTTTATAAAACATTATTGCTTCAATTAGATCAGCCAGACCTGAAAACACCGGAGACTTCCAGCCGATCGTTTCCGCCGAAGCCGTGCTGCTCTGTATTCCAGAAGTTTGTTCATGTTTAATCATTGATCAGACGGCGCAAGGGTCAAATATTACATAATCGATCAGCCGACATTAGTTATATATAGTGTAGAGAGACACGGGGCCAGCGCGCTGAATGTTCACACCTCATACTATCTGTTTGTTTTGCCAATTGCAAAATGATGATCGTGATTACTAAATCCATTAATAGCGCAATGATTACAGGGAGGGGTTATCGCCTCGGGGGTTCTCTGTGTAAACTAGGTGTACGTCTCAGGTTATGTCAGCTTGTTAAAGCGGACCTTTACACTCAGAAATCAAATTCTACCAATGCATCCCTCTATGTATGATGATTAATAATAACATAGACATGTCAGGTGTAAAATGCTGTGATTATGAAATACTTACACTTGCAGAACATTCACTTCCTGCTTTGAAAGGGCAAAATGACTTCAGTTTGGCAAAGCAATGCACCCTGGGATTGCCTTGTCATCAGCAGAGCATTGCTGGGAAATCTCATCTGTAATCTCACGAGATCTCAGGGAAAGGCATTTTGCTCCCCTGAGATGATGTGCATGGTCACATGTCTAGTCACATGTGCCAGAAATTCAGGATGTAAAAGGAGAGCTAGCAATCTGCCCTTAGTAAACATGGTCACTGTCAGAAGTAGGGATGCACTGATACCGGTTTTCCGGTTCCGATATTTTTTTTCAGTACTCACCAATACCAGAAGTCCCATTGAGGAAGCCGGGTGGCATGTAATGACTCGCCGCCAAGCTTCCTGATTAGCTATATTTAGGCAGGTACTAGCCCACATACTCAGTATTGGCACCAATACTAGTATCAGTATAGGTGCATCTCTAGTCAGAGGCTGGGAAAGAAAAGAAAAATAAGTTATGCAAAGAATAAAAAGCCGGCAATTACCTAGAAGTATGTGTGTGCAGATTGTCCTTACTAAACATTTCTAAAGGTGTGTTTGTTGTTATTTTAAAGATATGGATCTGTGAAGGTCCGCTTTAACACTGGGAGATTATGTGAAAAACATACTGTAAACAGCTATTAGAGTTAAAAAAAACATAATTATATATAGAAAGGGCAAGAAAATGAAAGGTGACCACACCTGAGCTGTGATTGCTATACAACAAGGCAATCCAAATATATCACCAATAAAGTCCAATGTGTCTCTTTGAAACACATTCTGAGACGTATATTCTTCTTTTTTTTTTTCTTCTAATCTATTAAA
>NW_017306498.1:52290-54253 GCF_000935625.1 Nanorana parkeri
TATTCATTGGATTATACTTGTGTACTGTACTGCAGCAGACAGCACGCAATGGAAGTCAATAGCAAGACTGCTACTGACTTTTTCAAATTGCAATAGCCAATAGCAGGCTGGGTATTAAATCCTCGCCCACTAAGAGGAGCGGCCCTGAGAAAGCTTAGTGGGCGGGTGCAATAGCCAGCCTGCTTTTGGCTATTGCAGTTTGAAATAGCCAATAGCAGTCTTGCTATTGATCCCGGCTGTTTACTGCGGAAGCACAAGCGAGCCAGCAGGTGAATGGGGAAGCGGTGCCCCTTGGTGCTGGTTTCTTGAGAGTTACTAATAACTCTCGCAAGCAACCGGAAACTACAGTTATCCAGAACCTACCAATCTGTGGGTGCCAAATAACTGGCAGTTTACTGTACAGTAAACTCCATCGTCAATGCGAAAAATCGGAACTCGATTGATCGCAAGAGATGCCCAACCTGCAGGCCAAGGGTGATGTGGCCCTTTGGTACTTGTTGTGTGGACCCCAGCAGTCTGTAGAGGTGCCTTGACTTCAATTGTAAATGTGTACTCACTGGAAATCTACAATAGTTCCCCTTTAATTTAGGAATGAGAACTCTGTCTCCCCTTTTTTCAGCAGAGCAGCCTGACACAAATAACAGGAAATGTAGCAGTTGCATGGACGCGGCCGGCTCATGGGAAGTGACTTGGAGATAAGCAGCAAAGAATTAATCACAGTCTCTGATTTTGGAGCTCGAATTTGATCTTTTGTCTGTTGACACCCACTGCCGCTATTAGGGAAGATACAAATAGAAGCGGCTTGTACAATATGCTAAACTCTGGTAATTGCAGACTTCACTGTGTGGGTGATAAGCTCATCCTCCCCGATACGGAGCAGAGGCCCCTGGGAAGCGAGCTCGCGCATTGATAACCCTGAAGAGGGCAGGACTGGGACATTGCACGGCCGGTTCTCTATCATGTTCACAGTATAACTACAAACGATCCCCCATTCCCCGGGACGGCCCCAGGCCACGTTGTGGAGATTTCTGTGTTGGGAAATGTCTCAGATTTTCAAGATCCTTTTTTTTTTTGTTTGTTGCATTGTTTCTCATGAGCTTCTACATGAATATGTAGAGAGAATGGCCCAGGATATAGGTTTCAGAAGATAACAGATGGAATTCCACGCTGATTTTTTTTTCTCATAGCAAATCTGGGTGAAATTTCTATTCTCGTGTTCTCAGCTCCACCCATGTGACCCCGCGTTTGTGTCAAAGTGCACCAGGAAGTGGGAAAAAAAATTGTAATTAAAACATATTTAATGAATGGAAGATGATTTCATATGGGCACGCAGAGCTCTATGATGATATGATTTCTAGTCATAGGGGGTAACGTTCCACTTTGAGACTAAGCAGCAAGAGAGGGTCCAGGTTCCCCCATTCAGCTCTTGTAGAACCGGTTTGGTAACAGGAAGTAAAACTGTTATTTTAGGAAATGCCAGAGACGGAATGTATATTCACTCTTCTCTGAAAATCCTTGTGTCAGCGCTGCAGTAAATCAGCAGAATACCAGGAAAGTCCTGTCACTGCATTGGTTGACCTTGGCAGAGTTATACTCTAAAATAAAGGTGATGTCAGCGAACGTATGTGTTCCTTCCCCATAAGAAAAGAGTAACTTCCAGTAAGCTGTCAGATGAGTTTATATACAGCTTGGTCTTACAGGGACCAGTCTATGCATCTTACATGTGTTTTTATGTGGCTTAAAGATGCTCCGTAGGGCCTCTGGCATTGAAATGCTAAGCTCCTATAAGAGAAAAGGTATTGTCACCTCTCCGGTGGCCTGTGTATCCTACCTCCCCTCTGTCCAGTACTGCAGCCTCAGCATTCAGCACTTCCAGGAGTGTCAGATGTCCATACCCCCCTGCCAAGTACTGTGGTTCCTTCCTCTGATCTGTATATCACTGCTGTATTGGGGGGGGGGGGGC
>NW_017306498.1:54271-80544 GCF_000935625.1 Nanorana parkeri
GTGTGTTTTGGGGGGGGGGGGGTCAAAATGCCCTGTGGCTGAGACTGAAGCTCTGGGACGAAGGGGAGGTGGTTGGACACAAGCCGCCGGAGATGTGAGCATAAAACCTTTTCTCTTACAGCTTCTGTTTTCATTTCTTTAGAGACCGGACAGGGTTGCAAAGTTGTAACTTGGGTGGGGGCTACACTAATATTGTAGATTACAATACACCCCATCTTGCCAAAATGTGAACCGGGCCCACACATTCACTGTGCGCTTTATTCCATCCTCTAGAGAAGATTTCCACAAGCAGCTCTTCATCTTTCTGGGCGATAGTTTTGCTGGATCTGGGATCTAATGGGGCCCCCCTTTATTAGGGATAGAATGATTATACAAGAGCAGCGACCTGAGCACGCTGTATAATTGTGTCCCTAATTCAATTTGAGGCCTTCTTAAATGAACATCGTGACCCATACATTTTATCTGGACTCTCTCTAACTATGAGGTTTTCATTGCCGTCCTTGCCTCCACTGGGGAGAATCACTCTGTCTTGGAGACCATTGTCACCGGGATAGAAGGTGATGGGACATTGTAAACTTACCAGTTGTCACCAGTAACATAGGTGAGAAGAAAGCTTCCAGTGGGGTTTTGTTGACAGATGTCTACGAAGGGATTTCCCCTTGCGCTATCCAGAACTCAAAGGATAATTAAACCCTCGGGGGTTTCTGCATATGTCTTCTGCTAGCACGCAGTAGACATATGCAAAAACATAAAAGAAAAAGTTTTGACCTTTTCGTAACTTACCTGTGTCTCTGCCGCACGCTCCCGGCCGCAGATCTGAAAAATCATGGGACGGGCACATGCACAGTACATGGCTCTTCGGCCAAGAGACACAAGGTAAGTCAATGCAGGCAGCGTGCACCCGCACAGACTCCGTGGGACACAGAAGACACAGCAGTCTGTGCTGGATCAGAGACCGGCACCAGCGCTGGAGGTACAGCTGAAAACTACAGGAAAGAAAAAGGTGATCAGATCAAGAGGCATCATTAGGTGCCCATTCACACTGGGCGTTTCATCTCGCGATTTCCACCGCGATATCGCGAGAAGTCGCCGTCCAATGATTTTCAATGCAGCTGTTCTATTGAACAGCTCCATGTCACTCGTCACAGTCGTTTGTGAGGGATTTTTCTATTTGTGCATGCAGTCCGATGGTAAAGGTCGCGCGATCGTCGCTGGAACGTCCCCCCAAACAGTCGCGCTATCCTAGCCGCGCAGATCCGCTCGAGGTAAGTGTGGCTTAGTGTGAATGGGGCCTTAAAGTAAGGTCATACACCAGAATTGGGGGTGGGGAGAGAAGAAAATATCCTTTAATGAAAAAGCTTGACTGGAAAATGGAAAAGCTCTTTAATTGCATTGATGTGTTTTAAAGGGAAGGACAGATTCGCAGTAGTTTGTGTGAAATGCAGAGTGAGGCCTTTAACACGTGCGGCCATTCTTCTCTATGAAAGGCGTGCAGAAGTCAAACCGCGGCCTGTCGCAATTTCACAAAACAAAGTGTAATCAACCTCAGATGTATAAACTGTCCTATTGCACAATATTGAACAGAACTATCTCTGCACATTCTGTTCTTCTCTCATCACAGAGCTGGGACTTGCATGCAGCACGAGGATCAGAACTGATCTCTATACTCGTTCTACATTATTAAATAACATATGTATCATATGTATGATTTGTACATGTATGGCAGTAGTAGAAATATGATTCTAGCACTTGCAAATTTTTTCTAAGAGAAGTTCCAGGAACAAGACATTGGACAGGCCAGTATAGACTATGTTCTATTGCAGGGGTAGGCAACCTCAGCACTCCAGTTTTGGTGAAACTACAAATTCCATCATGTACCCGTCTCTGGAAGTCATGCCTGAGTCTTGCAATGCCTCATGGGACTTTTACTTCCACAACAGCTGGAGTGCCGGGGTTGCCTACCCTTGCTGTATTGGAAGGGACCCGTTCACTGTAAGATCGGCAGTAGGACTGGGTGTGTTCTATGTACAGACCTAAGACATTCTGTTGCTTTGGCACAAGAGTATTTTAAATAGTAATGTAGCATTTAAAAGCAGATCTCTTTCTGGCATACTCATGTATAACCTGCCATACTCTGCTCATGCACGTGCACACTTTCTCCAAGTGCACCATCATGACAGTGTGAGACGGACCTTGGTATTGGCAAGCAGATGAAAGAAATGTTGTTGCCTGGCTTTATTTGTGCACGAGTCTGGCTGTAGCATGACTGCCAGAGAGAAGCTGTGATGTGGTCCTGGAAGTAGTATTGTGTCATGGAAGTAGATGTACATGTGCCGCATGTGGGGCTTATTCTCTTACTCATGCCCTGTATGGCAGAAACACCCAAGTTCTGGAGTTGAAAGGACACCAAGCTCGGTCATATGATGGGCTACAATCTCAATACAAATGAGTAAATTAAACATAAGATTGTAGTCCATCACAGAAGTGAGCTTGGAGCGGTGACTACTTTACAACACACACAGGGACCATGGGGAACAGAAGTAGCCCCCCTCCAGAAGGAAGGACAGTGTCAGCACCAATTCGGAGATGATTTGAGGATCTACGGCCGAGTGATACACAAATAAGATACATTGTTGTTCATAGTTAAGGTGCTTCAATGTATTTGTAAGATTTGACTCCTGAGTTTAGTTGTCACTTTAAAGAGACATCATAATTATGGTATTGTGTACAGGCGATGGGCTTGCTTTAGGCCTGGTTCACACCAAATGCAGAGCAGATCCACTCAGGTTTCTGCACACACAGTGCAGTGGGTTGTGCCGTGTTTTTGCAGCGTTCCGGGCTGTTTTGGTTAAAAAAATAATAATTTTCTTTTTTTAGTTTAACATGTGCTTTCAGTGCGTTCCAGGCATTTGCATGCGTTTTTGATGCATTTGCATGCGTTCCACAGCAGGTAAAATAGGGCTTGCTGCAGTTTTTTCACCTGCTCTGGAACGGAACGCTGCGATGTGAACTGGAGCAAAAAATACCATTGGAATACATTGGACGCAGTTTTGATCCGGTCTGCACCTGCTCCGCGCTTGGTGTGAACAAGGCCTCAGAGAGAACACACACACACATTGTGCAATCCAACAAACTAGTTTTATTTGCATTATGTAAACATTTCTTCAAACAGGTAACTCAAGAAACAGACAAAAGCTTTAGCACACACAAACGGAAACATATAAATAAAAGTCGACCTGTCCCCTGTACACAGTGGGGGGGGGTGGTGTCACCATTTTGGTAGCCCGAACATATTTCTTATAAAGGAGACGTCACCCTGTTAAGAATCCTGATACTTACTTGTCCCATTGCACTCACTTGCAGAGCTACACTGGTTGGGGAATGTTTAGCATGTGACACACTTCTGGAGGAGTTGGATGCCTGCATCTCCCACCTACAGAGACGCAATGCCAGCGAGTGCGACGATCAGACGCACCCAGGCGTGTTAGATTCTAAAGATTCTCTGGTCGGTGTAAACAAGCAAAGGTTGGAGTCACCTGATACGGGACATGTAGTCAAGAGATTCTTTTTGGCGAGTCAACTCAGTAGGAAGTAGCGACATCACTAAGGCGCGGCATGCTTTGCATCTTGGTGATGTCACTAGATCAGGGATAGGCAACATTCGCACTCCAGCTGTCATGGAATTTCAAATCCCATCATGCCTCTGGGAGTCGTGCCCGTCAGACTTGAAGTTCCACAGCGGCTGGTGTGCCAAGGTTGCCCGGCCCTACATTAGATCTCGGCTTCAGGTGACAGGTCCAAAAGAAAAATAAAAAAGTATAAAAAAAAAAAAAAGATATAACTTTAACAAATGAAAAGTTGAGCATCCGTATTAAACTGCTCATTCGCTGGAAGACAAGAAGTCAATATCTGTTATACAGATACCACAGTGGGGCTGCTCTCCAAAGCAAAGCAAATAGCCCAAATTTTCAAACAACTAAATCAGTAGGGAGCGTTAATCTAACTCAAATAGTAAGGCGTTCTCAAAGCTGAAGGCACATTGGGTTTTGTGGTCGGAGGCGACTGGTGTGCTGCCATCTACTTCCTTTAGGACAGGACTAGGTTCAGAGTTCTGTAACACACAGGCCTGTACCTGTTCTGTCACGTCGGGGATGTCGTCTTCATCCAGTTCTCTGACTGGGATTTCTTTGAAATAGAGTCCCTCGTCTTCTGTGCCGGAGTCTTCCTGCTGCCCCCGGCAGGTACCGTCTGATGGGTGTTCTGTCTGGAACGGTCTGCCTGGACTTTCCACATAGACACCTGGGTGTGGATCCTGCAGGCTGCCTTCTGCTCCGGTGTCAGATAATCCCGTCTCATCTGACTGGTAACTTATCTGTTTCTTCACGTCACTCAGGCCGGCGTATCGCTCCCTGGGGACCAGATAGCTTTCCTCCTCCAGCTCCGGTTTCTGTAAAAGAAACAAGACGTCATGAAATATTAATGGCAGAGCTGCCAAACGCCTTTATTGTCTGAACACACAGAGGAATCGCTTTACACCCGGCTGAACAGATCCAGTTAAAAAGGTGTTTAGGGCAGAGGAAGGCCTGCTGGGGCGTCATAGGAGCCAGCGCGGGGTCAAGTTGTGTCATCTACTGCCGCAGTCAGATTTGATTGAGAGACAAAACACGAGCTTTGTGTTACAGACGACTTCTTGTTTTACACTTTAACAAAAGCAGGGGGTGTAGAACTCATGAAGCCTGGGACATGCCGGGGGCGGGCAGTGGTGACAGAGCCGGGGGCGTCTGCTTCGTGAGAGAACCGACACAGGACGCAGCACTCGCAGCATTCCTGTCACAGGAGTTCCAGTACAGTGCACGGGCGGTATTGCGACGGGAAACTGCGCAATCTGACTGGGGTGCCATTAATTAAAAAAAAAAATTCACTGCCAACGCGATCGGCAGTGGTGTGCCATCCGTGACTGCCCAGCTATCGTGCATGAAACCGCGCGGATGGCCGGGCAGTCACCCAATTGCACACAACTGCTGATCGTGCTGGCAGTGCCATTATTTTCCAATAGCACACCAGTCCGATTGTGCGGTTTCCCGCCGCAACCCCCGCTTGTGCGGTCGCACACCATCGCAGTTGAAAACAGCGCATTGCGAAGAAAAAGGTTACATGCACCTTTTTCAGCGGATGCCACCCCCATACATGTGGATGCCACCCCACACAATCTCGCGGTACCGGGACGCACGCTCCGGGAGCGCCAAAGTCTGTACCCACCCTAAAGGGTAAATTCGCTTTCCCAAGTAATTTGGGAAAATAGAATTACCCGCATAAATCTGGCCTCTCCTCCCTTCCGCTATACTTACCTTTCAGCGAATGGTCCTTCCCGCCCACCAGTACGGGTGTTCCATCTGTACCTGTGCCATGTATGCTGAAATTTCCCTCGCAAATTGCAACCACTCGTTGGTCAGCGCGGTCACATGACACTTCTTAGCACTGCTAAATACGGTTTTGGTTAAAATAATTTTTTTGTATCAGGACAAGTAGATTTTTTTTTATGTCCACACCCCTGGAAAGGATATTGCGTTTCTTTTCATCATGCAGGTGCACATCCGGCCTCTAAATATCGGAAAGATTCCCATTTGCTATATACGTGTTCTCCCGAATCACCCTAGTGCAAGCTAATGAGACTGAACCGGCTGCTGCAAGTGAAGCAGATGGGTCTGCCTGGAACATTTTCGATAAAAGCATACATGTGGTCTGGACCAGTGATTTCAGTATTCCCGTCAGTAAGGTCAGCATTGCAGGAAAAAAACTAGCAATAGATTTATTTTTGGCGTGGTGCCCAATAAAAGGTTTATCAATGACCCATAACGTCTAGAATTCATAAGTTACACCATATTGTGCACATGTGAGGGGGATGGCAAGAGCGGCTTGGCGGAAGAGAAACTCACAAGGCTCAATGGGGTGAATTTATCAAAAGTGGAGTAGACACAATCTGGAGCAGTTGCCTGTGGCAACCAATCATCTTCTCTCTTCAGTATGGCCAGTTGAGATTTGAAAATGAAAGAGAGAAGCTGATTGGTTGCAGTGCAAATCTGCTCCAGTTTTGATAAATTCCCCCCACTATGTATATGTCCCCATGTTTAGTGCTGCTTACTATGAAGTGATGTTCATGACCACCAGATTGTCTCTCTTATTTCTATGCTGCAGTAGAAAACTAAAAGAGACCTTACAGGCCACCTGACCAAAAGATCAGATCCTGACAATATGAATCAGAGGTCTACAAAGACACACATGCTTGCACCTGGTGTAGACTGCAGGGAATGATGCCATCTTGTGGCCATTATGTACATTGCAGTCTGAACGGGTTTGAACCATTTTATGCTATTTAAAGTGACATTAAAGTCCGTCCCCCCACCAATGCTGCTTTTAGGGACTTACCGAAAATGATGCTTCTTGATCCGATCATCTTCTATCCAGTAGTTTTCAGGAGTCCCTCCTTTGCTGATCCAGCGTCAACTCTTGTGTCTTCTGTGTCCCACGGAGTCTGTGCGGGTGCACGCTGCCTGCATTAACATACCCAGTGTCTCTCTCCTTCTCCCAGCCGAAGATCTGAACTGTGCATGTGTCCGCCCTAAGATCCTTCATGACCGCTCAAGAATCTTCAGATCTTCAGACGGGAGCCCGTGGCGAAGACACAGGTAAGTAATAACCTGCTTGGTAACCTTTTGTTTATGTTTTTGCATACATCCGATGCTTGCTAGCACTAGATACATGCAAAAAAAAAAAAAGATGATTTAATTCTACTTTATAAGTAATTGTTTCCACATCTCTCTCAATCAAACTCATTCTGCGCAGCACGGCAAACCATAGAAAGGTAAATTCTTACATTTAGCTGGATGCGGGTCCTTTCATCGTTCATTTCAAGAACGTTAATCAGCGGCTGGTCTTCTAGCGTAGACCAGGGAATGGTAGAAGGGCGTAAACCGCTCTCCAGGAGTTCCCGCACATTCTCTTCATTAATAAATCTTCTTTCCTGCAACAAAATGAATGCCAGATGTCACAAAGAGGCCGCCAAGTTCAATGATAACATACTCTGAGGACTAAGACATGGAACAGTTACACCCGTTAGGGTTTTGTTCGTTAAGAAGGGTGGAGGGAAGTGGGGGTGTTGCTCAGAGCCGTACTTCTGTCATTGGCTTCTTATATCAGTTTAAGAAATGAAAAGGTTTTCTTTGGTTGCCATCGGCAACAGTCAGTCATAGCCCAGCAACGTCTGGATATTTGGCTCTTGTTTATAGATCTAGAATAGCGCAAGCGACAACAGACCCCTTTGTACACCAACGATATACACCCGCTATGGTTCCTCTATCTCAGGAGCAGAGCAGCGGGAAGTAACCAGGGGATGCAGTCACCATAGAACTGGACTTCACATTCTGACCCAAAGCTGGGTTTTTTTTCAGTTTTGGATAAAGAAATTAAACCTGGTTTGTGTCTCTCCGCTTGTTGTCCCGAATACACAATAGGATGTGAAAGGAAATCTCTCGTAGCTGGCGGTCACTGAACCCGGCGTCGCCAAACTTACCTCCAGAACTTACATTATTACCACCTCCAATACATTGGAATGAGGACAGGGCCTCTTTATTTCTAGTTTTGGATGGAGTGGAGAGGGGGGTTAAAACCCACGCCAGGTTTTTATTGGCTGTCCATGTTTCCCACTAGGGGGTGGTGACACGCCCCTCTTTACTTGTCCTGGTCACCATTATCACTAGGACTGAATGTGATGGGACAGTCTGAGTCACTGAAGAAGAGGAAATCCTCCAATGGGGACCCTTGTTCCGTCATAGAGGGATTTCCCTGACTTTGGAAATACTTCCCCTTACTTCCTGTTGTATCTACCGGACAGGAAGTGAAGAATAATCTCCCCAAGACAACACGGATGGCAAGGAGTTTAAAGCCTAGATACAGTGTCAGTTTAAATAAGTGAAAACACATTTCAGGTTCATCACAATAAAGAAGTGAGAAAAGTTGGTTTTCTTTACAATATCAGCCACATCCTGAGTAGAAAAGCCTGTGCCCTGCCTGCAAGCTGTAGAGGGACTACAAATCCCAGCAATATATTATACAGCAATGCAGAAAACCACCAGCTATAGAGGACTACAAATCCCAGCAATACATTATACAGCAATGCAGAATGGCAGCCGGCTACAGAGGACTACAAATACCAGCAATGCAGCATAATATGAAGCTACATACTCTCTGCTGCTCTGGGGAGCAAGCCTGATGTCTCCAGTGGAGGATCTCAGGAGGGCTGTGCAGTTTCCATGGTGTGTGTGGGGTCTTAGGTGGCTATGCGGACTCTCAGGTGGACTATGGGGGGGGGGGTCTATGGTGAGCTGTGCCGTCTTGGGAGCGGAAGCGGGCAGCGCGATACACAGGAAGGAGATTTGCGGCCGGCGCTGTAAACAGCAATTCACAGTAAGTCTCCGGGAACCTTCCTGGGGCCTTAGCAGCCTTCCTGTTAATTGTGAGGCCGGTTTACAGCGCCAGCTTCAGTTTTAAAAAAGAATGAAAGTGCCGGTATCAGCACTTGGTATGGGGGCATTTTCAGGAGTACCGGTGATGAATGCCCGGTATCAGCACTTGGTATGCCCCGGTATCAGCACTTGGTATGAGGGCATTTTTAAGAGTATTGGTGATGAATGCCGGTATCAGCACTTGGTATGCCCCGGTATCAGCACTTGGTATGCCCCGGTATCGGCACTTGGTATGCCCCGGTATCGGCACTTGGTATGCCCCGGTATCGGCACTTGGTATGCCCCGGTATCGGCACTTGGTATGCCCCGGTATCAGCACTTGGTATGGGGGCATTTTCAGGAGTACCGGTGATGAATGCCCGGTATCAGCACTTGGTATGGGGGCATTTTTAGGAGTACTGGTGATAAATGCCCGGTATCAGCACTTGGTATGGGGGCATTTTTAGGAGTACTGGTGATAAATGCCCGGTATCGGCACTTGGTATGGGGGCATTTTTAGGAGTACTGGTGATAAATGCCCGGTATCGGCACTTGGTATGGGGGCATTTTTAGGAGTACTGGTGATAAATGCCCGGTATCGGCACTTGGTATGGGGGCATTTTTAGGAGTACTGGTGATAAATGCCCGGTATCGGCACTTGGTATGGGGGCATTTTTAGGAGTACTGGTGATGAATGCCCGGTATCGGCACTTGGTATGGGGGCATTTTTAGGAGTACTGGTGATGAATGCCCGGTATCGGCACTTGGTATGGGGGCATTTTTAGGAGTACTGGTGATGAATGCCCGGTATCAGCACTTGGTATGGGGGCATTTTTATGAGTGCCAGTGATGAATGCCCGGTATCGGCACAGATTCCGGTCTGGGTGCACCTCTAGTATATAGAGGAAATGTCTATTTGGGTTTTAGGTGTTATTACGCCTATTATATTACCTGCAGGGAATTGCTATTTACACCGAAGTAGAGATTCTTCCAGAGCCCGAAGCACTCGGAGGATTTGGTCAGCTCTATGACCATGTTGTCCTCGGAAACCTTCACGGCGGTATTGTTCGTGTTCAGGTTGTATTGCGGCAGAAACTGTACAAACAAGACGTACGGGGCGTTGGTGTGCGTCACACAAAACCGAATCTCGCACTCATAGCTGCCGACCTCAGAGGTGATACTGTGCTCATCGATGTCCTTTACGTGAATCACCAAAGTCAGTGAGGTGGCATCCTGTGAGCACGTGAAGATGGGGCACTCCGGGGAAGCCGCGAGCACGACGTTAATGGCATCGGCTCCATCCGTAGTTGGCTGCTCGACCCCCTCAGGTTCTTTGTCTGAAGGAGGCCTCTCCGGCGCGTTGCCAGACTCCTGGGTATCGTCAGACTCCTGGGGCTCAGGGTCGGGGGATGTGGACAATTCAGATTCAGGTTCTGGGACATCAGCCAGCTGCTCCTGCATCAGTTTCAGGAGGTTCTGCTGGACCACGGGCACAGTGATCACCAGCTGCCTCTTGAACTTGTTGAACTGGGCCGTCCCTCTCTCCTCCTCCACCAGGTAGGGCAGTTTTAGCTGCAGCTTATAGGCCGGCTTCTGGGACTCCAGACTCAGAGCTTTGCCTTCGATGTGAAGTTTGACCTCAGACGCCGAGCTCAGCAGCGGCAGATCTACGGTGATGAGCAGCTCCTTTGGTACGGGGCTGGGCGCCGAATCCCTAGCATCCCTATAGTCTTGCATATCTACATAGGACCGGTGGTGGATGGTGTACCGGGGAACGGTGGGCTCCTGGTTGGCTTTACGGTCTTCAGGTTGCGGCTGGACCTTCGGGTGACCGCGGCTGCTCTTCCTCTGACCTCCTGGCACATCGTAGGGGTAAGGGAAGCTCAGCGGATCTCCAGGATCCTGCTGCTTGGGGTTGGCACCAGGGCGGGGTTTGCGGGTGACGCAGGCTTGCGGCACCCCCCGGTATTTCTCTCCCAGTGTGCGCACGTTGGTGGCATCCAGGACCACATGGAAGCTTTGGGACACTGTATCCAGGGCGGTCAGGTCCACCATGGCCTTGAATTTGTCACTGTTGGCAGCCAGGCGCAGGGTATCCGGGTGGAAGATGACATCATAGATGACCTCCCGGCTTCCGTCCGGGCTTAGCTCCTCCCGGGCTGGGCTCAGGGAACACGGCAGGCTCCAGTGCTGACCAGACCGGCCCTCCCGGTCTGTACCCGGCACGCAGTGAGGACGGCGCACCAGGCCGTTGCTGCAGATGTTAAGGTAGCAGCTTCCCTGGCCGTCCAGGCTGGTGTGCAGCACATGGCCCGGCTCCGGGTGCAAAAACTGGACGTCCATGCCCCTCTCCCGCTCCATCTCGCTGATCTCCTGCTCGTAGCGACGCCGGTTCTCCGGGTCGCTGATCTCCTCAGCGTACTGGGCGAACAGCTCCCGGAAGCGGACGTCCTGGAAGGCGGACTTGAAGCGCTCCAGCTCCTCCGGGGTCACGTTCAGCTCCTCCAGCCTGGCCGCCATTCTGCTCCACTACTGATCTCCTAGGAGACGGGCGCCTGGTGATGAGGTCAGGGAGCCGCGACCGCTAGAAGCCGATTGGGCAACGACGGGGTACGGAAGGAGGCGGGCCGGCCAATCAGGCAGTGGCGTCCTTATGGTTGCCATGGTAAGTCATGCCGCGGTTATTTACACAGCTTGAGCGGCTGCCTTGGGGGAAGGGTCGTGTGGGGTCACCATGTTGTGTAGTCTCCAGTCCTCTGTCATAACATCTCCCAGCTGTTTTCAGATAACAGGGAACGGATATTTTTAGATTTGTCCCAGAACAAAACATTTGTGGGGAGCAAATAGTGCCACTGGTGACTTCCTCCTACAAATACCAATTGTCTGGTTGTCATGGTGATCCCTGGGCTGCAATGATTGCTGACCCACTGGCCCAGAAGAAGCATGCAGCAATGGAAGCCATCAGATCAACGTGACAGCCAGGCAACTAACATTTCCAGGAGACCTCAGCAATGACCGCCTACATGTCTCTTAGTGAATATAACAATCCTGTACTTTGATCATGAGGAGGGAAAACAAAAGATTTGCTTTAGGGCCAAGGCCATTATGTTTATTGCCTTGATGGAGGAACCCCGCGTGTTTCTGAAAAGTTGTACTTGTTTGTGACTTTTGTAGAAATAAAAGACTCAATTCACAAAGAGGAAGGTGGGCAGGCAAGATGTTTTGTATCAGGGTGACAACACAGGAGCACAATTTGAATGAAAGCTTCAGATTTAGAAAGATTGAACTTGTAAAATGTCATCACCATGATAATGATAATCTGTCATTTCAGGAAGCGGGTGTGCGTCTACTTAAACCATTTGGAGTTTTCATTTTCATCAGAAATATAAGAATTGGTACGTCTAGGGATGTGCCGATACCGAGTATTTGGGCGAGTACTCGTACTCGCCCAAATGCTCCGATGCCTAGCCCGATACTTCCTGTATCAGAAAGCCAGGCAGTGAGTCACTTGTGATGAGGGAGCATGGAGCCGGCTTCCCGGCCAATCAGGTAGCCGGGCAGCATGTAATGACTCGCTGCCCAGCTTCCCTGCTAATCGGGAAGTCGGGTGGCGAGTCTTTACAGGCCGCCTGGCTTCCTTAATGGGACTTCCAGTATCGGCGAGTACCGCAAAATAATATCGGTACTCGTACTCGATACCGGAAAACCGGTATCGGTGCATCCCTAGTTACGTCATACAGTGACCACGTGTAACAACGTTTCTTCCGTGCACACTGTTTGTAGTGACCCCTGGCACACAGCCATTGTGACCTCCCCCTTATATTGAGCAGGTCCCCCTTTTCCTGACCCATCGAGGCATGGACTCCACTAGACCTCTGTAGGTATGTTGTGGTATCTGGCACCAAGCAGTCAGTAGCAGATCTTTTATGTCCCGTACGTTGTGAGGTGATCGGCCTCCATGGATCAGAAATGTTTTTCCAACACATCCCACAGATGCTCAATTGGATTGAGATCTGGAGAATTTGGAGGTCAGGTCATCACCTCAGACTCGTTGTTGTGTTCCTCAGACCATTCTTGAACAATTTTTGCAGTGTGGCAGGGCGCATTATCCTGCTGAAAGGGAATACCGTTTCCATGAAGGGTTGTACTTGGTCAGCAGCAATGTGTAGGTCGGTGGTACGTGTCAAAGTAACATCCACATGAATGGCAGGACACAAGGTTTGCCCAAAGCATCACACTGCCTCCGCCGGCTTGTCTTCTTCCCTTAGTGCAGGAGTAAGGCAACCTTGGCTCTCCAGCTGTGCTGAAACTCCAAGTCCTATAAAGCTGAAACCGTTAATGTTGTTTGGTATTTCTCTGAAAACTAGCAGAGCGCCTCCTGGTATATGTGAGGGCGCCTAGGCACTGCTGTGCTTACAGCCGCAGTCTCCCTGAAACACATTCCTAGTTTCCTGTGATCATCTGCACTGAGACTATACGACAGCATGGTGGTTTCCACATAACATCTTGCAGCTGAGGCATAGCCCTTGCCCAAGGCTTTCTCCCATGTATACATACTGCCGTGCTCTTGCTCCAGGACTGGTCTCCCCTCTCAATGATTATTTCCCGGGGTCACATGTGAGTGCACTACACCAGATTGGGTCTGTTTGCGCCGTATTCCCTTATAGTATTGCTTCCTGACTGCTAGTCTCAGTCAGGACATTTGGTGATGTCACTACAATGCTGCTCGCTCTTCTCCATACTGGAGGCTCAGACATGAGGAAGCAAAGTCCTTGTGGGGGATCTATCAAAACTGACGCAGACCTAATCTGGAGCAGATTTGCACTGTAGCCAATCAGCATCTCTCTCATTTTCAAATCTTACCTGAGCATACTGAAGAGAGAAGCTGATTGGTTGCCACGGGCTACTGCTCCAGATTCTCTCTGCTCCAGTTTTGATAAATCCCACCCAACCCCCCCCTTGCGTCCTCACAGACACACAGAGCAGATCAAGGCATGTTAGTCAGTAATGGAGAAAAGAACAGCCGCAGGGAGACCACAGGCAGTACCAGTGACTAGTCCTTTGCACCCCACCAGCCTTCTTTTAGGCACAGCTTCCAGCGTTCAGAACCCTCCTCTGACAGAAACATGGAGGCTTCCCTTGCTGACTTCTCCTTCTAACAATGAGAGTTGCCTGTAGGTCATGCTGGAACTCATAAGCGGAGAAGGTGGCATTTTGACTGCACTGGCTTGTCCCAGATGTCCAGAGTATAGTAAATGTTCTCAATCCACTCAATAGAAATGCGTCGGGGACAAGCCTACATGCTGACGCTATTTGCAATGAATTGGGAAAGCTTTCCAGAAGTATTGGCAGACTGCGCGGTATTTTTCCCTGGAGTCGGGCTGCCCGATGCCAAGAGTCAGCTTGAGGTGGGGTGGGATGGGGGTATGGCCGTGAGGGAGCTCCATCCATACGTGCATTGGTTAAAGCTCCCTCACATGTCCTATAGAGGTGCCTGGACCGGAGTGACATCACATTCTGGCTCCGGTCACCTCTACAGGGCACGCAAGGGCACTGTACCAGCAATGGACATATGGATGGAGCTCAGCTCAGCACAGCAACCCACACTAGACCCCAGGCTGAGGATCCACTCCAGTTCTCAGAGGGCAGGAAGACTGGGTGGAATATTTTTTGGAGTGTGTGAGAGATTGTGTCTGTGGCTTAGTACCGTGAAATGAATGCACTGTATCACACCAACCGTGCATTCTGGTGTGTTGGGTTGCCATTCACACCTACCACAGAGCTTGTATGCCCGCACCAGAACATGTGGTACCCGAATTCCATGCGTTCCATTGCAGTGCGACCTGATGACCAAGGGAAAATGGGGGTCCTGAGATTACACAGGTGGAGAACCACTGCTATAGAGGGTTTGAGATAGAATAGACATGATACACACCTTTTAGATTGAGGGCACTTTCAGGAGGAGCTCATCTCTCACTATAAAGCTTTCTTTTAAACCCCAGCTCAAAAATCTTTTCTAGCTTTGCACTGATTGAGGAATGTGAGGAATGTCTGGATCTTCTCATTCCACTCATGCCTTGGCTTGATGGCACATGAAAATTAATTCCACCCAGTCAAGTCACAGACAGGGATAAAAAAAAACAACCCAGTTTGATTGGTGTTGGGCTGTAGACGGTAATGCAGGGAGAGGTTTCCATAGCATGAGGTGAATGGAGAGTGAGCGGCAGGTTCCCGGTAATACAATGCGCTCTCAGCTTTGCACAAAGGTCATTTCATCTCATCAAGTGACAGTACAGACCATCATCACTGATCTACAAGCCGGCTACACGCCAGTGGAATCTCATATGAAAAAGTTTGTTTCAGGAATGTTCGATTTTCTAATAGTTATTGGGGACAAATCGATGATCAGTTTTAAATGAGAAAAAAAAAATCTCTCTCAAAGGAGCAGGATGGAACTTTATCTCCAATGAACAGAAACCTAACAGTGAAAGTGGTTTTCACTCCGGAAACTCCGTTCAATTCCAAAACTGAATGTTAAAACCAAAGGAAATCTCTGACGGCATTCTCGAATGTTCTGAAGAGATTCTTCTATGGTGTGTAGCGTGGAAGGTGGAATCTGAACGTGGATGGCTAGCTTAAAGAACTTTTTTTATTCCCCCAAATTGACTGCAGTTAACCCTTGCAGTGCAGGAGTAGCACCACTGCATTTGTTAACTGTTCATTTTGGTCTAGGGACTAAAAGAACAATATACTCGCCTGATCCTCAGTCCTGCGCTCACCTTTCTCCGCCTCCGCTCTGGCATGTCCCTCGGTGTCTTCATGTCTAATGCACCTGACCGCCGGAGCCCAGAGGAGAAGAGGCTGTGTGGACCAGTCTAGCAGCTGGATGGGACTGAGGATCAAGTGAGAACATTTTCCTTATTTTCATCCCTTGTCCAAAATATAGTTAACTCTTGCAGTGCCAGGGGCAGCCTCACTGCAAAGGGTCATTTAATAAAATTATGTAGCATCTCTTTAAGCAAAATTAGACTTAAAAAGTTGGGGTGCACTAATAGTTTTTTCGGTAGAGTAGCGGATATTTATATTTCGGTACTCGCCGATACCGGTACTTCCGGCAGCATGGAGCAGGCTTCCCGGGCAATCAGGAAGCCGTCTCCATGCTGTTTGGCTGGCTCGAAGCCGATTGGCCGGGAAGTCGGCTTCCCAGCCAATCAGGAAACCGGGAGGCGGTCATTACCTGCTGCCAGTCTTCCTGATTGGCTGAAAAAATGGCTCAATGCTGATTGGCCAGGAAGCCAGCTGCCCAGCCAATCAGCATTGAGCCGGCTTCCCAACCAATTAGGAAGCCGGGCCATGAGTCATTACCCACGGTCCGGCTTCCTGATTGGCCGGGAAGCCGGCTCCTTGTTCCCTGGCGGCAATGCTGGTCAGAGAAAATCTCCCTCTGACCGGAAGTTCCGGTATCAGGATAAGAAACTGAGCATTTGGGCGAGTACGGGTACTCACCCAAATACTTGGTATTGGTGCATCCCTACTGAAAATCACCCATTGCTAGCCTTCTTTTCTGGACTGAAAATGGTAGCTTGAATGGGTGACTACCATGTATGACACTTTCAGGGTTCAAGTTACAGCCAGACGGTGTATTTGCTGAGAACTATATAAACTTTACCAATGTATTGAAGTGCTACTGACCTTATTGTGACTCTCCTTATATCAGGGGCCAAGTCAGAGCTCTTCTGTATTGTAGAGCAGCACCATGCACTAATAAATGATGGCGCCTTCTGCTACCAACCTAGTGAAAGTAAACACAATATCTGTAAAGAGGAATTGTCTTCTACACAAGGAGTACGATTATTAGGGAGTGTTTGTGTGTATTCTCAGATTTATTTTATGTATACACAATAAAATGAAGATCGCATTTGTGGCACCGGCCCATTCTGTTTATTGCCATGTGAGTGATCTCTCCATCGGCTGTAACAAGACTCAGACAACTTTTCATGCACTAAGAAGAGTAGGAAGCGGTCTATGGTAGAACATTTGTTTTTTTCTTCAAATTTTGATGAACAGGAAAGAAATACAGAAATGATCCTCCTATTGAACGAGTTCTTTGGGCTGACAAAAACAATCCCTACACAGGAGTAAGCAACCTCGGCACTCTAGTTGTGCTGAAACTACAAATGCCATCCTGCCTCTGGCTGCAGAGTCTTGCAATGCCTGTGACATGTGGTTCCACAACAGGGGGAGTGCCGAGGTTGCCTATCCCTGAGCGTCATGTATTAGGACTAAGACAATGTTTTCTACTCTGGTGCATTCACACGCACGTTACCACAATGCATGTTACTTGCGTTAGAATCTTGCAGTGCCATTCATTTTCAATGGTAACCCACCACGCAAAACAACTACAACCCAAATTTGTTGCAGCACATCACAAGGCACTACCATGTGTTGTGGGGTGCTGTGTTGCCAAAATTTGTGCATGTCTGTTTTCATAAGCGTTTTGGTGCGCTCTCCTTGAACAGACTGCTCTAAAGAGCAACTTTCCCCACCAATTGAATGGCACCCAAAGCAGTTACTTTCAAGGCATGCCAACCGTCAAGGCTGCCAGCGTGCTTATTTCAGCTCTCAACCGAACTTTCGTCACGCAAATGGCTGGTGTCATTGCTGATCACATGTGCGGCACCATGGCAACTGCAATCCAACTAGAGGCTAAGATGGCACCTTCCTTGGCTGTAAGGGATAGGAGGGTGAAGTTCCGCTTTAACTCACATGCATCAACTCATTACAACAGGATGTCAAGGTATGAATAGACCCTATAACACGCTGAAGCAAAAACACCTCTTACAGCTCACATTGTCTAAATCAATTGTCTCCTACAGCACTAGGAACTAGAGAGGAATGAGCTTCTATGGGAGTTAATGCTTTTCCTTCAGGCAAGGGCTTAGTGGTTAGCACGCCTACCTTGCAGTACTAGGGTCCTTGAAATGAAAAACAAAGAGCGCCTCCATCGTGTAAAAACACTTTATTAAAACGGTATATGAAGAGCTAAAAGCATACTCACAAACAGATGAGATAAATAGGCATAGAATGTGAATCAGCAAATGAAAAAACACTGGGATCGTATGTATCCGGCTCAGCCGACAAGCTGCATACCCTCCCTGGTTTACGCGTTTCAGAGGACACGCCTCCTTCCTCAGAACCAATGGTTTAGCTCATCTGTTTGCGAGTATGCTTTCAGCTCTTCATATACCGTTTTAACACGATGGAGGCGCTCTCTTTGTTTTTTGGTTGCCCTAGACCAGCGGGATGCTGCCTCGAGAGTATCACTTTCTCACAGTTACTGGTGCTGGCGCCTGTGCTATTAACTCTTTGTAACTAGGGTCCTTGGTTCAAATGCCAACCAGAACACTAACTGCATGGAGTTTGCATGGTTTCCTACCACAATCCAAAGATATGCTGGTAGGTTAACTGGCCCTACTGTGTTCACATGTGAGATAGGAACCTTAGACTGTAAGGGTGCTGAGGCTTGATGTGAATGTACAGCATGTAAATGGGCCGCACTATATAAATACCTGCAATAAATAATTTGAATGTGAATGTTCGGCTTATGGCCATCAGACAGTTCAGATCATTTTATCTGCTAAAGCCTTTGCATATATCTAGTGTCAGGTAGACTCATCTTAGCAAACAGGAAAGACGTCCATTACAATTACTTTTTGGATATTCCATCAAAATCAGGATAATATGGCATAAAGCGCCATAGAGCGTGTAGGCCAATACTGAGGGACAAATGAGATCACCGTCCTGAACATCTAACAGGCGGTGTCATCCAGTCCAGCTAGAGAATTTGTAATGAAGCGGATGTCATGGTATTTTTTTTTTTTTATTACAAAAACAATAAAATACAAACGAACCATATTTATAAAAATATTTTTTTTCCGTTCAGGGAATGATCACGGTGACATATATCCATTTTCCTCTCGTCAGATGTTCTGCAGCTTACTGAAAAGACAAAAAAAGATGTGAAAAATGATATGTAAATATATAAGAAAACAATGATAGCACTGAAGCGCCGTGGTATAAACTAATGCAAATACAATTTTAAAGGATATTTAGGTTGCAGTGTCATTTTTTCCCTTAACCCCTTCATGACGGAGGCCTTTTTTTAAAACCTCCCCAGCTCCCCGCGGACACCAAGGAAGCCGGTCCCGGGCCCGTAGGAGGGGCTAGGTTAAAAAAAAAAAAAAGTTATATTCACCTGAAGCTCTGAGCCGGCTTCTTCTTAGACCGGTCCCTTCCAACGTCTCTTCCCCTCCTCTGCAGCAGTCTAAGGTCCCATAAATCATCAACGCCAATACACAGTGTATAGATGTGAGGAAGATTTCAATGCTGCAGGTAGGAGAAGACAGGCTGGAGGGAGCGCCGTGACAGCTGGCTGCCTCGAAGCTTCGGGTGAGTATATCTTTGTTATTTGAGCACTTAGACCCAAACAAGCACTTCACCCTTACAGTGTGGTGGTAGTAGCCCACTGCAAGGGTCAATAAGAACCATTACTACTGTTCTTCTTTAATAGTATAAAAGCTGGCAGACATCCGTACACCATGGTGCCAGATTCTGCCTACTAAACTTATCACATAAAATCAAAGGGGGTATTGGGTAAAAAATTCCAATCTGTCTTTGTTAGTAACAGACGATAGGTAGAGGCACAACAATCAAATCACTGCAAATCGTACAATAAGCATGCATAATTGTATTAGCTGAACCTGTATGTTTATTCACTAGATAGCAACCCCAAGGGGGAAGGAAATAATACTTCTATTTCAGACTAATGATTTCTCTTGAGGGCTGTTATCAAGTGTTTCTGCATAATAACCATGCGTACTGATGGAAAGGTCGGATCTTAGGCCTGCCATCACATGTATTGCAGCTGACAAATGTTGCCCATTGTTCATCTGGTTATACTACACAGACAGGGAAATCAACTTCAAGTAGATCATATTCAGCTGCACATCATTGTTCTGGGCCACCTTCTGGAAAGTGACAACACTGAACTATGTCTGAGCAATGTGTGTTGGCCCAGCCACTTGTAGTCACCATCAGGGGTGCCTGATGCTCAAACCTTGTCTCAAAGTATCACCCTAACCGTTCCATCCGCTCTTCCAAAGACCTCCTGCTTTCCAGCTCCCTCATTAACTCCTCCCATGCTCACCTCCAGGACTTCTCTAGAGTCTCTCCTATCCTATGGAACTCTTTACCCCAACCTGTCCGACTATCTCCCACCCTGCGATCCCTTAAGACTCATCTGTTCAGGGAAGCCTATCCCACCTCAACCTAACCACTGAACTATCACGTTCTCAAACAATTCATCCTCACACAGCTTCCTCCTCATGTATCACTTGTCCCTCCCTTTTAGATTGTAAGCCCTCAGGGGCAGGGCCCTCCTTACCATCTTGTCTTGAACTGTATTGTGATTGTAATGTCTTCCTTATATTGTAAAGCGCTACGCAAACTGTTGGCGCTATATAAATCCTCTATAATAATAATGTAACAGGGTGACAATTGAGAGACAGTTGTTCAGGCACTTCAAATTTAAAGGTTGACAAGAACCCCTTTATAGCTTCCATTTACGTTGTTACTTAAATGGAAGCAGTAGTTTTAAAAAGGTCCAAAAAATGTTCTTGTCGGTCGACCTTCAGAAAGCATTTGACTCGGTGTCGTGGCATTACTTGTTCCCTCTTTTGAAAAAATGGGGCTTTGGTCCATCATTTTTGGGAGTGCTTCAGGCATTATATAACAACCCCGTGGCACAAATAAAGTTGCAGGGATTTTTATCAGACTATATCCCCATTCGACAGGGTACAATATTGCCTGCGAGGTTTCTCCGGGTTACTCAATATATCCTTGGTTGAAGCGAATTACAAGGTGTTATCGAGATGGTATATGGTCCCCTCCAGGATTGCTAGGATATTTCCAGAGATATCTTCTAACTGCTTTAGAGGGTGCTCAGTCCCGGGCACATTCTTCCACGTATGGTGGCAATGCCCTAAGGTGCGGACTTTCTGGAATGGGATGGTTGCCCTTATATATAGTGGTCCGAGTTTGTGTCCCCAATGGGGCTCAATATGCTTTGAACTGTCCTATACCAGGAATTTCGAGAGCCCAGGACAAATTGATATCCGTCCTCTTCTTAGCAGCTAAAATAATCATAGCAAAATCCTGGAGATCACCAATCATACCCTTTCAACAGGTCAAGACAAAACTATCATGGATAATGATACACGAGAAGATGCAGAGTATACTTATGGACTCTGAAGAGAGTTTTGAACTGACCTGGTCACCATGGATTCAATATATGGGAGTGACGGCTGTGGCCTGATCCGGTCTTGGATATGACTATAAGCTGGAGTGAGATCAATGCTTAGGGAAGACCTTCTTCCTCGCCTTTCATATGTGTTATGGTATAATTGATTGTTTATTTTGAAAAAACAAATAAAAGACTTTGTAGAAAAAAAGGTCCAAAAAAAATAATTGCATGAACATAGGAGTTTATAGGAGATTCTAGTGATTGGCTTTAGATCCACTTGTACACACAACACTTGTAACCTGGCAGCACTGTTGGCTCTCTGGCTTCATTACTTTCCGAGTAACGTACCTTAAGAGCAATTATGCGGATCAGGAGCTCTTCACTGCCAAGAGGCCTAGAAGTCGTGAAGCACTGAAGTACGGAGCGCTTTCATGGAGCGTTAAGATCGCTCCAAAAATATTGGCATCTTGCGATAATCTCGGCATCTGTACATGTGATAATTGTGCACGCACAGAAAAATACCAGCGCTTAACCAGAAGCAGGGAAATCCAAATGTCCCTCTAAACATCTACACTATATCATTATTTTCAATTTTTTTTACCGTTGAAGGATCTCTGGAACATAAAATACCATTCAAAAGGGTAATATTTATTCATGTCCAGAATCACAATGAGGGGAATTGATCAAAAGTGGAGCAGACAGAATCTGGAGCAGCTGTGCATGGCAACCAATCAGCTTCTCTGAAATTATTTTCCTATCTTACCTGAGCAAACTGAAGAGAGAAGCTGATTGGTTGCCATGGGCAACTGCTCCAGTTTTGATAAATTCCCCTCCATGTATCAATAAATGATATTGAAACTACTGTAACCTCTCTTTATACAGGGATAGAGTTTAATATCACACATCTTGATGAGCTGGAAAAAAAAACCCCTGAAAGTTTACCTATCTTCTGCCGTTTTGCTAGATGGATAGTAAACCTTAAAGGCAAACCCACTTCTCGGAAAGGAGCCCTGAAAAGAGAAAACAACAGCAGAACAATACATCACTTACAGCTCGGTGCATACGGGTCATTTTTGCATTCATGTTACATACGTATAGTGACTGACCATAGACATTTGCAGCACTGTGCAAACATTAGCAATCACTCTCTCCTACATTCTGCGCTTTATTGTTCCCTAGGTGTAGCAATCGATTGCTAATGCTCGCAATTACATCGCCAGAGATTTTAGTTGCATGATGGCACACACAAAAACCACACAGCTTAACATCTCTCAATGCTATGTGTCACTGCAGCACAGGTAGAAACTGTTTGAGTGCTACGTTTTGGTTCTGTATACATTGCAAGATGCTAACATGATGACTAAGCTCTTCCACTGAATTCAATTAAGCTCCTTCTATTCTATTCTTGACTTCCTTTTCTACAGTCACAAGAACAAAACAAGGACTGCATTGTCTGAAGATATGGAAATTGTTCACATAACACAATCTAAAAAGGTATACAAGGGGAAAAGCACTGCAGCCTATTCATATCGGCAGTCTGATGTTAATTTGATTTAACCTGCTCTGCTCAGATGGTCAAAAGATTCCGTCCATTCATTCTTCTTTTGTAGATAAAAAGAATTCCTGCGGATACTCCCTTTTTTCCTGCCCCAGGCAGCATTCCTCTTCATTCAGCAACAAGCACACACAACCCCCTTTGTGAAGAGCTGGATTTGTGACGTTGGGACAAGATGAGCAACATTTCTATGTAGAATATTCAGAGTGCCCACCAGCCAATCCTCTACACTGCTTTGTGCCATAGACGCCAAGCGTCGGCACCCACACATTTCAAAACCGTATTTTCAAAAACGTGTTCTGCCCCAAGGACTTTCCATTGGCTGCTGTCGCTGGTAGACGAACATTTTCCAACTGGCTCCTTCGATTTTCTGAAGAATGCCAATGAGGCCAACCACTGAACGATCTTCACACAGTGTGTGGCCAGCTAGCCCGACCCCCTTAGAAGGAGCTCATAACTCTTAACCTAACCTTGAATCCTCAACCTAAACCCTACAACGAACGCTTTAAAGGGTAATTCCACTTTCCAAGGTGAATTTGGGGGAAAATGGAATTACCCCCTCCAATCTGGCCCCCTCTCACTATACGTACCTTTGGGTGAGTGCTCCTTCCCCTCTGCTGGTGCACTATACATAACTCGTACTGATTTAGCGCAGCCCTTCCTTCTGTATTTGGCAAGCACTTATTGGTGAGAAGTGCTTCTGACGACGCTGACCATCAAGTGACTGCGCGCCATTTGCAAGCGAAATTCAAAATACAGACCAAAGGGCTGTTTGACGGACTGAACCGTCACTGGCGCTGTTGGAGGAGCCTGAGGGCTAGCCTCCTTCCTACTGACTATGGACCTAGAACTAGAACTATGGAGACCCCCCTCAGGCCTCTTGGGGTTACTTGGTTCATGTGTGGAGTGAAAATACTGCATGTTTTCCCTGACATTACATGTAAGTGACCCTGTGTTCATTATAGGCAGCAGGCTGTCTGGAAGGGCCATTAATTAGAGTGATGGGATCGAGCTATTATCTAATTAAGGACATCCAATGCAGCACCTGGCTGTCTAGGGGAGGGAACACACTGCACTCCTATCTGATTCTGTGAGGTATAAACTCTGCGTGCTTTTTTCAATAAAGCAGTTCCTGATTTCCACTTCAACATTGGTGTTGTCTGATGTCTGAGGGGGTTAGCATTCTGTCCTATAATTAGGAAGATTTGGGCTGAGGACACTGGAATTCAGGTACCAGCGGAGAGGAAGCTGATTTCTGACGGAGGTACCCAGTCGGGGTACCAGGCGGTCCGTCCCAGGCTGCACTACACATCAGTACAGGGTACAGATGGAACACTGGCACCGGCGGAGGAGAGTTCGCCCAAAGGCAAGTATAGTCAGGGGGTGGGAGCCAGATTGGATAAACCCATTTTCCATAATTCACCTGGGAAAGTGGAATTACCCTTTAACTTTTCAGTTTCCTCCAACACTTAAACCATACCCAAGAAGTACATCGTTAGTCAGGTTGAAAAAAAGACATGTCCATAAAGTTCAACCTATAACACTTAACCCTCCCCCTAAAAAAAACCCCCAAAAAACCCTAACCACCTCAATCTCCCAGCGCACTGCAACCACTAACTACAATGGGCCACAATTATGCCTGTCTTGTATTAGATACGTGGCAAGCAGGGCTGAATATCCTTTACACAGTCAGTATGTATAAAGTTGTACAAAGATGTATTCTCTTACTGGATTAATAGTGAGACATTCTGTGTTCATGATGGTGAAGGGATCGTATTTGTCAGCGACGACAACTAAATCAGGCAGGGGGTACAGTCGCAGAGCATAGTCGTACGCCCAGTACACGGGGCTGACGAACAGTGGCAGCGGAGTCAAGTGTCCCTGAGCGAGGATGGTTTTCACAAACTAGATGAGGAACAAACAAACATATGAACTTAGTTTATACTGTCGCTAAACCATAAAAATGCACTGGCTTAGAGGACAATCGCTGAATACACAATGGAGAATGTAGTCAACTACCTACGTTTAACAGGGTCAACATTTTGCATTTACAAGGAACAAAAGTTACTAAATGCACGAAAAATAAAAACAGCAATACACAGATATACCCTGACACCCCCGGGTTTAAAACACTTTTCCTGGACACACAAATGCTTATATGTGTTAGGAAACGCTGCCCACAGTCTTTGAAACCCAAAGTCCTTTATGGGCACCCTACCTACATTTAATTAAGCAGAAATTAAATGTATTGAATGATATCTGATAGGAGAATTAATCTTGGTTCTTGGTTTGCATATAGTTAATATTTTTTTTTTTATACATTCTTTATTTATAAGATTTTCTTATATGTAACAAGCAGACAATTGTAAGTCACAACAATGGCCCGTCAAGGGCTGAGAAAGATTTCCTTATATAACAAGTAGACAATTGCAGGTCACAACAAAGGCCCGTCAAGGGCATAAGAAAGGTTTTCTTATATATATTACAAACAGGCAACTGCGAGTCCCAGCAAAGGCCCAGCAAGGGCTGAAAAGAAAAAAGGTTGTATGAGGTACATAAAGCCCCACCTATAGGAGGATTAATCTTGGTTCTTGGTTTGTATATAGTTACTATTTTGAGCAAGTAAAACTGTGCTTTTTAGAAGGTTCTGAATAAACTTGCCTTGAACAGCTTTAATTTGCTCGCAGCTGCATTCTTGTATCATTAAAACTTCTTATCTCATATTCTGTAACCACCCGTGTTACCGTTCTATGACCCATAGTAACATTTATTAATTTATATACACGTGCATGATTTTTATTGGTTTATACTCCGCCATCCCTGTTTTTTTTTATATACAGTTTTACATATACACATATATATATATATATATATATACATACACATACCAGGGGTTGTGGGTTCAAGTCCCTTCAGAGTCACTTTCTTGAGGGACCCTAACAATATCCAATAACCCTCTAAACCACCTAATGTGTTTAAAAAAACAAAACAAAAGCGGTTCATGACACTATTTCAGTACAGAGAGTTTGCCTTCCACAAGTCTCTTGAAACTTCAAACAGGGAAAGTCAACCCAAGCTGGCTACTGCCAAATTGCTGAACCATCAACTTACCTAAACCTAAAAGTTGAATGTACGGATCATATTTCTTTGTTAAACCTGAGCCATATATAGTATACTGATATTCTTGTGGGATGTATTTAAAGGAGAACTATGGGGGTCAGAGCTTTTCTCCTAAGGGTCACGGGAGAACACAAACTAGCGTTCTCCCGTGACCCAAAGCTCAGTATACCGTGAGCTACAGCTTGCGGTATACTGAAACGCCCCAGCCAGAGCCAGGTGTGCCCGCCCCCCTCCCACGTCTGCACTGGAGGATCGGACAGGGGAGGGGAGGGAAATCCCTGCAGGGAGCCGTGAGTGACAGTCACGGCTCTCTGCAGGGATAGATCGAGAAGTGTGCGAGCAACGGTATGTGTTCCCTCACTTCCCGATCTACTGAGCCGACCTGTGACAGTTTCATTGTCACAGGTCGGCTCAGATTATGAGGCTGAGTTAAAAGCACTCGCCTCATAATTCTCCTTTAAGCAGTGCAGATTTTAGAATGAATGGACATGCAATCTACAGTTATACTATAAAACTGGAACAAGGAGTAGGGAGAGTGTGTTCCCCAGGTCTGAGGGCCCTCATTTCCCCCCCCCTTTTCCCATTTTGTTTTTCTTTTTTATTTTCTTTTGCTGCATATTCCCAGTGAGTCCTAAAGAAGCAGGCTATTGAGAAGATAGGTGTAGGAAGAGGTATGATTCAAAAGGGGATATGCAGTAAAATAGTGTATTGTATTAAATATGTATTGTGTATATTTTGTCTTTTTGTTGTTGTTCTCGTGGCTATAATATTTTATGTCAATGTATTGTCAATATAT
>NW_017306498.1:80579-164603 GCF_000935625.1 Nanorana parkeri
TCCCCTGTGCTGTGTAAAAATCCTAAAAATCTAAATTCATGAGCTTTAAAAACATAAGCAGGAAACATACATCATGCTATCAACTGTATCAGCTGATGCATGCTAAGCAAGTCAGTCACAGCTATATCAACTGAGAACTGAACAGCCCAAACATGAACTCTCGTATGACAGCTGCACAAGCAACTGCCCAGCCAACCAGGGAAAACTTGCATGGCAGCTGTGCAAGCAACACAAGTGCCTAAATGAACCCTGCTGGATATGGTGGCCCTGACAATATTGGAATTCTACCCGCTCTAAAGGGCTCCTGAGATTTGTTCATTTTTGCTCAAATTGTGGATGGTGTCAGTGGGTATGAGATGGAGATGTGGCCCCTGTGTAGTAAAAGGCCTCTTTCATTTTCTATCTGAAAACTCCAGACAACCAGCAATAGATTTTCTAAGATGTGAAAATAACCAGCTCAGATGCTCATTAAATTGCTGCAGTTTGAAGAGAACCTATTACCCATCAGAAAAAGCACTGCCGGATGAAACTTCTTCAGCCACACCCTGGTCTCTTTGCACTCTGTGGTTCAACCTGCTGACCAAATACAAAATTACAGGACACAGTAGTGATGTAGGGTCCAGCGGAAGGAACCAAAGGGGGGGGGGGCGACAAGGCATCTGACAACCCAGACGTGTTGAACGCAGAAGGTTTTTCAGGCAGTGGTTTCTTTCAAATACAGTGGAGAACAGCAGCACAGGAGGAGGGACAGGCAAGTATTAAATGCATCTTTTCCATGCTTGTAACTAGGGATGCACCGATGCAGTTACTAGTCTCAGTGCCGATACCGAATATTTGGTCAAGTGCTCGTACTCGCCCAAATGCTCCAATACTGCAATACTGGAACTTCCGGTCAGGGGAAGATTTCCTCTGAACGGCACTGCCGTAGGGGGAACATGGAGCCAGCTTCCCCGGCAATCAGGAAGCTGGGCAGGTAGTAATGACCTGCCTCCCGGCTTCCTGATTGGCCGAAATTGGCCGTCGATTGGCTGGGAAGCCGGCTTTTCGCCCCAATCAGCATTGAGGCGGCCGAACAGCCCCTCTCTAGAGACGCCTGATCGCTTGAATGTAAACAGCCAGCGATGGCTGTTTACATTTCTAACAATTTCCCCACTCATGTGCAATCTGAGCGCCGCACACGAGCGGGGCAGGACGTCTTAAGACGCTCTCCCGCTCCAATGAGGCTCCTTGCCGGCCGTTCAGGAACGCCCATGGACGGCAAGTGGTTAGAAAAATAAAAAAAAAAAGGAATGTCAAAACCTACAGAAAGCCGATGTCAGTCAAGGAAACATTATTGTTGTCTATTACTTACATGGTTTGGAATGTCCAAACTGTTGCTGGGAAAGCGAACACAGTTTCTGCACATTTTGTTCACCAGATCCTCTCGTAATACAATCATTTCCTGTGTACAGTATTGAATCCTGCAACAGACATGAAAGAAACAGTGTGGACAGCTTACCTGCATCCTCTGTCAAATGTTTAATGGCACACTAAAAGGATTGCTATACCCTGCGTGTCATATTTTATAAGTATACCAATGCACCAAGCATATTACTCTAAGTGGATGTCAGAAATCGGGTTTCTGCCAAGGAACAATCAGGGTGTGCGTTTAGGGCAGCAATGTCTATCTGGCTGTTTGCCCATCATGTACCACCACGAGCTAGAGTACCAGCAATGGCATAACATGGCACTTATAAGTTGAAAGGAAAACTGTCAGAAAGAAATGAGGGCTGCCACTGCTGACCTGAAAATGCTAATTGAATGGCTCTCTGTGGCTTCAGTACTTGAAATCCTTGATCTAATTGTCACCCTAGGATAGGACCTGTGTTAGGACTACTGAATAACTCCCACTCTCCTCATCTCCATATCATCAAGAGTTTTTTCAATGTTATATTTAACAGATCAAAAGAAGGCATATAAGAAGTTGTTAGGGTTTACATACACTTTAAACATGAACCATTCGTAAATGTGGCACCTCATGGTAAGGGAGGTGCTGACCAGGTGGGATGCCTAAGGGTGACTAGATCATGTCATCACTTTTGGCCAGCCTTCTGCTGTCTATGGTTGGCTTTACCCAACAGGCACAGCAGGAAAAAAAATATCTTCTGAAGATCTCATCAATTACTTCAAATGGAATATGACCGAAGTTACAAGTGAAAGAAGGTGAACGCACCTTGCTATTGTTCTAAACAATGTACCTCTCCAGGTGTTTAAGAGAAAACATTGTGCTATCCTTAGAGGCGATGACCCATATTACTTCTTTTTGTTTGCAGTTCTAGTATGGCAAAGTTTCTAAACTAAACAAATCAAAAAATTACTAACACACTTCACCAATCTTTTGGGGAGGGAGAAAACTTCATACTAATAACCATGGTTCTGGAATTGTGCGAAAAGATCACATTGGTTTGACGGTGAGGTGTCCATTATAGATGGCTTTTAAAAACGCTGCCATTTTAACATCACGGACAACATTTTTAGGACCATGATAAACAAGGCGTTTTGGTAGGTCCAGAATATCACACCATACAACTCACCTGCACGGATTTGTAGTAAAAATGGAGAATGGTATTCGTTGTCTAAATTCCTCTGTGATGTGCTCTGCTATGGGTGGTCTGTAAGAAATACATTTGTTAGCCAAGGCCAGCCTCATACCCATAACTTATCCAGAAACATTTACAGTATTTTCTAATAAAACATTCACTCAAACAAACACCTTGAGATTCTCTACTCAACTTTAAAGGACACTAAACTCAGGAGTTAAATCTTTAAAATACATTCAAATACCTTAACTATTAATAGAAATGTATCTTATTTGTGTATCACTCGGGCTGTAGATCCCCAAATCATCTCTGAATTGGTGCTGACACTGTCCTTCCTTCTGGATGGGGGGCTACTTTCGTTCCCCATGGTCCGTGTTGTAAAGTAGTCACCGCTCCAAGCTCACTCCTGTGACACACTAACTTCTATATAAATTAGCTAATTAAATATGAGATTGTAGTGAGCTTGGAGCGGTGACTACGGGGAACAAAAGTAGCCCCCCTCCAGAAGGAAGGACAGTGTCAGCACCAATTCAGAGATGATTTGGGGGATCTACAGCCGAGTGATACACAAATAAGATACATTTCTATTAATAGTTAAGGTACTTGAATGTATTTTTAAGATTTAATTCCGGAGTTTAGTGCCACTTTGAAGTCAGGTGATAAAACATGCTGGCCATACACCATTCTTTATATACAATTCTATTCACATTTCAAATGTACATAAAGTAATTAATGGGGAGCCCTTTTCTGTGGCCTTAAAGATATTTCTAGGATAGACTATAGGACAGCTACAAAAAAGAACGCCTTCAGTCTATAGGACTTAACTGATGTCTGGCTTTTCAGCTAAAACCATCCAGGAAGAAGATTAAGTTGCTGAAACTTGGAAGAAATATTTACTTACATTATAATATACAAGGCCATGCTAATATGTATCTGAAATGGATAAATATTACCAGACAATTTGAAATGCCTCTTTCCTTGAGAAAATGCTACTTTGGGTTCTCTAACGCTGGCTGTAGCCTAGGAATTTGCTCTCTGCCAAAGTGAAGATTCAAAAGGTAAGACCAGTTTATATTTCCTTTAACAGAGATCATATGATAAAATGCTTAGGCTTTTGGTCATGTGACCAGCATCTTCGCTGAACAAAAGGTTTGTATTGCAGGCAATCTTTTTCTCTAGGATCCCACCAACACTCTTAGCCAGGGCCAGGCAACATGGGCACTCCAGCTGTGGTCAAAGTACAAATTGCATCATGCTGCACCCCTGGGAATCATGCCTGTGGCTGTCAGAATCTTACAATGCTTCATGGCACTTGTAGTTCCACAACAGTTGGAGTGCCAACAAAGCTTTAGGTTAACATTTAAGCATAGGTTTAAAATTACATAATTTCCAAGGTAACAGCAGAGTGTTGCACCATGGTAGCCATCGACAAAAGTGGAAGTTTGGATTTAGGGCGATACCAGTTATTGGCAAAATAAATAGACTGCAGTGGAAGCTTTTGATGCACGCTGGCCTCTTCTGTAGGCAATATGAACCGACAGTAAGATGTATACAATTTCTACATGAAACAACAGATATATTTTCCGAGGACAACAGAATATTTTTAAAAAAAAACAAACACACACACACGTCAAAGAGAAAGAACTGTACCTTGGTAAAATGAAACTAGGGCCGGGGTCCTCAGGACCGGGTACAAACACAAATCGGCTACTGTTGAAGATCAAACATCACAAAATGATTAAAGAATAATTGCCCCTCATGTGCAGCTCTAATAGCAAATACATCATACAGTCTCATGTTGTTTGCCCACAGTAAACTTTTGTGTCCTTTAATTGTTCTAGTAGGATAATAAGGTTCAAAGTTCATTCCTTGTTCCCCAATATCCCCGACAGAGTGAAGAAAAAAAAAAAGTAAAAGATTTACCTTTTGTGAATATTGGGGTACTCGCATATCACATCTGCTAGGCTCTTAAATGAATCTGAAAGTGAAAAAACATTACTTAACCAGTGCAGTTTGTTTCCTACAAATATTCACAGATCATGAAGACTGAAAAAACGTCATAAGCACCTAGTGACAGCAGTAAAAGAACGGCCCTTCCTAACGCTGACAACTTGCTTAGCAACCCTTCCCTATGTACAGAGACATGTGCATAACAAGCATTGATGGGCTGTACGTGGATGGTATAGTTCACTCTCCAGAGGCTTTGGCTCAGCTTGGTTAGTAAGGAAATCTCTGGGCTCTGGAGAGTTGATTGGGAAGTCTCAATTTTCTTGCACATTCTTTGTTCTCCCAAAATTAGACAGGTACTGCCAGCAGTGAGCACAGACATGATACAACAATCACACAGCGACCCTTTCTTCCAATCTACAGCCAACAAAATACGGCTTAGTCTGTAAATTATAATTTTAGTAAATTTAGGTGCTCATTCCACATCCGAAAAAAAACATTCAGAAGATCCAAAACGGACTTTGAAGGTACTTGAGACGATAGCAAATTTCTTTGAAACAACACATCTTTATTAAAACATTCACCACATCTGGATGGGCAAGGTATTTAGCTAAATAATGATTAGATGCAGTGTGTTCACTTCGAAGAGTCTTGGATGTACAGTCATGCAGTTTGTCCTGGTATTTCAGGCCTAAAATGTGGAATATAACATGGGTGCAAAAAATGAAAAAAGGGCCTCTGTCATGAAGGGGTTAAATATGGTGGATCCCTCTTCTCTTTTAGACCATACTTCCTTGATTTTTCCCTGTCCACCAGGGCTGAAGGTCCCTGCTGCCACCTGGGGTCCAGTGGAGAGATACTCGGCAATTTATGTTTTTAAAAGGTACATATAATAATATTATAGAGTGTGGATATGCTCTCAATATGCTTACTCAGATCTATGTGCTTACATATCCATTTGTTCCAATATTTTGGCACTGTATTATTACTAAATTGCAGTTTACCTGTAATGCTACATACCTGAGAACCTCCTGAAGAAGCAATAGATTTCAAAGTAGCTGTGAAACACGTTGAGGTTGAGCATTGTTTACTGGACAACATATAAAAGATGTTTTGTTTTTATTAAGAGAAAAAAAAATGTGATATTGTCTCAATTACCTTTAAAGTCCGGTTTGGTTTTTATGAATCTCTTCTATTTAGTCTTTAATTATGACTCTGTACCATCAATGCACCTGTTGAGTTTTCCCCTATAGCCCTGCACACTGGTAGATTTTCATACTAATGTTCAATGTCATCAGAACATTCGATAATGCCATCAGATTTGACCAACATCATTCAACATTTTGTTTGGTTTTACTTTTAACATTCAATTTAGGAAATTGATGGGAGGTTTCTTGAGCAAAACAGAAAAACAAAAGGATTGTGGATTTGATCCCAATATCTTTTAGAAAATTGAACAAATGTTTAAAAAACACATTGGGGGGAATTTATCAAAACTGGAGCAGACAGAATCTGGAGCAGTTGCCAATGGCAACCAATCAGCTTCTCTCTTCCGTTTGCTCAGGTAAGATTTGCAAATGAGATTTTGTCTGCTCCAGTTTTGATCAATTCCCCCCCCATAGTTTCAATCAAAAATGTACTGTGGTATATGGCCAGCTTTACACTTTGCGTTAAATCAATACCTCGCCATCACAGCCAGTCTCAGACAATGACCACACAAGCAACAAAAGTCTGGAGGGCAGGAGACCGTTGCTAGTGTCCACAGAATGAATCGGACCAATCAAATCATTCCAAGGAAAACCATGTGTCACAAATTCCTGTACCTTTTAGAGATTTGATCTGAGTCTTTCCATAAGGTGCAGAAGAAAAGTTTCCACAGAAGATGAAGCAGGTAGGAGGAGCCGTGGAATAACCTGAAAAGAGCATGAGAGATAATAAGTACCAAGAACTTATCCAGACGCTTCACCCCAGCAGCTGTGCTACAATGTGGTGTGCATTGCCTGGCACAGTGCTGATGCACCGATCCTGGCACATCACACACTTTACCTTTTTTCATTCAATTAGGTTCTATAGGCATGGCACAAGGAGGTTGTACAGCGCCGCACCCCACTACACTGGAAAAAAAAAAAAAAAAGGACTGCAAGCAGCACTTTTATTCAATGCACCGCACAACTGTGAACTGAGTACATCTAAAACGAGGCAAATTGCCTCGTCTTGCGTTGGGCTGTGCTGGAAAGGATGGCCAGGACAGCCCCAACGCATCTGAGGTGATTTGTTGGCTGTTTATCATGTACAATGCAGGACCAGCCATACATTGTAAGTGAGGAAACTGAGGGTCTGCCCATAACATGGAGCGTCAGAGGGAAGAGAAGAGCACCAGCTGACAGGGGAATGAGGGATAAGGCAAGTAAAAATGCTTTTTAAAATGGTTACCCTGAACAGATATGAGCATTTAACCCTTGCAAAGGAGCCCCACTGCAAATGGAGTGTTAAAATTTCCCCAGAGTTCAGCTTTATAATCTCTGAATTTATCTTGGTGATAATTCTGCGTTCTGAAGTTTCTAACATGCAAATTGCACAGTCTGCTGAACAAGGAAGCCTGAATATATTGCGGCTAACCTGCTTTAAGATCCCAGGGGATCAGCGGAAGGCATGGCGTATCTGAACTGCCCCCCACCATTGATAGTTATACCATTATGAGATATAAAAGATATAATTTATTTTCTTTAAAACATGTGAATGGCTGCTAGAGGCATGTGGATGCTGGACAGTTTGTTTTTCATAGAACAAGTTGTTTTACTGTAGTTTCTATGTTATATAGCCCCTTCAGATGTAAATGGTGCTCAGTGAAGTCTTCCAAATACCTGAAAACATGACATGAAGTTTCTCCATGACTTCCACCTGGTCCAGCCAGAGGTCAGACACAAACACAAACATGGCGTCCTCATTCTCTTCTTCCAACTGCTTTAGTTTTACCGATGCTTTCACAGATGTGGAGGAAGGCCCTCCAAAAAAGTTTATATTACCATAATAAGCCCTGCAAAAGTAATTCCAATCACATTTTAATAGTCTCAAACTGGTTTGAATGGCTAATTACACTAAAATTTAATATTTCAAGCAGAATTTCAGCCAAAATCAAAGACAAAATTAAACAGAACATAAAAAAAGTGCTTTTGCTGTAATGTTGACTATCAATCTAGAGATTTTCCCATAATCCTTTTGTTCTGCCAGCAGATAGTCATCATCATTCAACTCCCTCCCTATGAGCTCAAGTCATCCTGTATGCGCAGCCAGCCTGGACTGTGAAAGGAGAAGCAGCACAGTGATGAGGTCATCCCTCTGTCACCCTGCTTTCTCCTCCTATCAGCATATGAACCGATTGGCTATATGTGCTGCTTCCTCCTCTCACACTCCAATCCGGCCAGAGGCTGATGTCAGGTCAAACTCTATGAAATCCTGCTGCAACAGATTACATAGAATTCATATTAAGGGAATATTTAACGGAGTAAAATATGGGAGCGGTCATGTAGTCCTCACCTTGTTGTATTGGAAGGCTCAGTAGGGGGAAATCCAAATGCATTGACGTGAAATATTTTATCCTCGTACCACCCTGTATAGAAACAAAACAACAAAAATGACAAATGACTTTCCTTTGACATTGATATAGGAAACTATAACATCATCACAGAGTGTATACGTTACCTTCTGCTAGAACAAAACAAGACTCTGTATAGAGGCCGCTATGGAACTGGTGCAGTCAAGTTAAGGGAATGTTGCAGCACTGACATTCAGAGAGGATATGTTTTACAATCATTATACACCTAGGGTGATATTAGTATAACAAAAAAGGAATCCAACAAACTGACGATTAGATGAAATTCATATAAAAAAGCAGCAGCACAAATGGCATTTTTTGTCATAAAATAATCTATTTAATTAGTTTTAAGTAATATAATCTTCAATAAAGTTGGTAACCGCAGAGGGAAGTAGTATAAGGATAATTTAGAGTTGGCTATATGCCGACTTCGGGTCACAGAAGTACTATAGTAAATGTACTCTTGTGACCCAAAAGTAAAGCAAAAAAAAAGGTTTGACTTTTACTTATTTTTTTAAATAGAAATATATGCCAATCAGAAATGGGAAGAGCTTTTTCCTGATTCACCACCAGAACACAAAAGTGCCAGAGCCACCTTGTGGTAACATTGAATAGCACAAGCCTAGTATCCATAAGGATGCAAACCATGTACAGATGCTGAAGCGGGCCATCAATGGGAAAATGTGACTAAGATTTCTTTTTTATAATCTCATGAACTGGTATAATGAAAAGACATAAAAAGGATATTTATTTGATAACATTTAAGCTGATCTTCAGGCAGATGTAAAAGTCACAAATTAAAGCAGCTTTGTATTATGAGTACATATATATTTTCTTAATGCATGTAGTACCTGTATTTGATTTTCCAGCAGTTCCCTAAATAGCTGAGCTCAGACTGGGAGAGGGAGGGGTAGGACTGAGCGCCAATCTGGTGTGCTTCATACAGGTGTGCTGATGAGGAACATATTGACGGGGCAGAGAGCAGTCGCCATTGATGCTCTTTTACCATCCTATCAGCATTTATAACGGTTTTCAGCTGTAAATGGCTACTTCTCTCATGGACTCCAGTCCCATTACATTTCCTAAAAATCAATGCATCAGAGTCCCCTGCAAGTGTAGTATATTTAACATTATGGTCAATAGGGATTTCCAGATAACAGTTCAGATACCAGTGCTTGTCATTTTCACGAGAAAAGTGGTTGCAGCTGGGACCGGGCTCTGGCGCTCCACCACTGTCCTGAAATCATTTGGTTTGTATTGTTTTAGAAAAACTGTCACATGACAAAACACAAAAATACTTGGACAAGTATCAGTACTTGTTATAATGGTATCGGCGCATCCCTTATTATATATTTATAAAAACATAATCATACATTAAAACAGAGATGCACAAATCCCAGGAGCTCGGTGTGCGCCTTACACATGGCAGCTGCCTCCTAACTTTGGAGTTTTTCTCTAGTCTAGTCTTGGAGCTGGAAAAGTATCTGTACATGTACCGAGTACGATACTGGGTATCTGAACATCCCTAATGGTTCATGATTCTTTCGTAATCCTGTCAAGGTAACCTGGAAGAAGCAGAGGCACTAAATAAGGGGAAACCTTCTCAGCATCCCGAGTGCATTGTGATGCTAAGAATGTTTCCCCTTATTTATTGCCCAGCAATGCCCACCTAAAACTGAAATTACTTTTCAGCAGACATTGGCCTAGAAGGTCAGACAAACACATAGAGATCACTTGCAGTTGCACAAGCAGTTGGATGGGAAACCTGACTTCGCTCATTTAGACAGGAGCTCCATTAGTCCCTACCAAGACGTCTTCATTTTGCTGACATTTAGATGCTCAATGAGGACATTGTGCCTTTCCCTAAAAGTAAAAGGTAAAGATTGGTATTTACGTAAAACAATTTTCCAACAAGTTGGGAAATCTTTGAGACTGAAAAAAGGAGTCCAGATACTTGCAAGCACTCTCTGTTCCTGTGGAGTTCACCCTTTTACTAACATAACACTAGAGATGGCTGCATAGTCAGTAGGTAACAGGATGTGTAATGCCGCCCTATGAGCTGAAGGGGAAAAAAAAAATCTCACCTCCTTCAGTTGGGTTATCATTCCAAGAACAATGAGCTCTCCCATCTTTGCTGCACTTCCTAAGAGGTTTTCCACAGTTTTCAGCTGCAGAGGTGAAGATACAACCAGAGATCAGTATTTATCATTATGACATTTATACTCATCCGTGAGTCATCGCTGTACCTGGAACTTGCTTCTGCTTTCATCTGGGTGCGCACCAATTACAGGGGGGGTGAAGAGCTCATGTCTGTGTGTTCTCTGTTATTACAACAAAAACAGGCATCAGAACTATACATCACATCAAATCACAATCATTTAGAAGTAATATTGTAAACTGCTCAGCCTTTGAAGAAGAATTGTCACTACAACTTATTTTTTTTAAGTTTGAATCCCCCAAGGGAACACGTGCATGTAAAGCTTGATCCCATTCTGATCCGTGCTGTGGTAGGGAAATAAAAGAACAATGGGGGGAATCAAAACGGGAGCTGATAGAATCTGGAGCAGTTGCCCATAGTAACCAATCAGCTTCTGTCTTCAGTCTGTTCATATATGTAAAGAAATCAGTCAAGGCAACTGGACTTGCTGTATTTTTCTTGAAGACGTTTCACTGGACATCCGACCAGCTTTCTCAATTCAGAATGACTTGTGGTCGGATGACCAGTGAAACGTCTTCATGAAAAATACTGCAAGTCCAGTTGCCTTGACTGATTTTTTTACAGATATACCATGACCTGGATGAATGAGAACCTTCACAGACATTCAGTCTATTCAGTTAAATTAAAGAGAAGCTGATTGGTTGCCATGCTCACCAGAATCTGTCTGCTCCAGTTTTGATAAATTCCCTTCAATGTATTTTCTGTTTTGTTGGCTGTAGCTCCACCTCAGGCTAAAGTCCAATTTCTGGGTATTCCTATAGGGGAGCTACAAAACAGCCCTACCCACCGCCCCATCTATGTGTGTTGTGTGTTTCCTACTCTGAGTAATGTGCACATCGGTACTGTACTGCGTTGCCCCTTGGGGATTCAAAAACAAAACTTTAAAGTTGTGATGCTTCTTCTTTAAATTCTTCCAAACAGCAGATACTATACATGCCTGTACTGCATTTATAAATCAAAATGTCATTTTATCTATATTGTACTTGCTATATACAAGACTGCATACTGGAGTACTGCAAAGCCAAGGCAGCAAACCAATCATTACTCTAGAACAGGGATAGCCAAACTCCAAAAGATTCTCAGCCACTGACATGACTCCCGGAGAGAGATGAATCATGGGATTTGTAGTTTCACCACAGATAGAGGGCCGGAGTTTGGCTACCCCTGCTCTAGAAGGACTGCAAGGCTGCTTTATCAAAGTGTCTCAGGGACGAATTGTCCTGGTCTATGAAGGCCACAGCAACAAATTACTCATTTCATTTGGCCACGTACAAAGGGAAAGGGACAGTTTTGAGTGATTGCTACGGGCAGCTCAGAATGCCAATCACTCCTAAGACCATAAAAAAATAAAAGGGACACAGAATGCACTAGGCCTACATCTCACCTGTTGCAGAATGGTATGTCTCTCACGGAAGAGCTCAGCTTTGTCTCTGGCACTTCCAAACAGGTTGGGTTCTGGATAATTGGCTATTTTTAACCTGCGGAGCATACATTGTGAATTACTCAAACAGGAATGTCAGTTAGTGAGCAACAAATGCAATCCAGAAAACAATGAAGCTAGAAAGTCTTACAGTTAAAGACAGTACTACACTACTATACATTTATTACATAACAGCTGCAAGCAATGGAGGGAATTTATCAAAACTGGAGCAGACAGAATCTGGAGCAGTTGTGCATGGCAACCAATCAGCACCTCACTCTCATTTTAAAATCTTAATTGAACAAACTTAGGAGAGAAGCTGATTGGTTGCCATGCACAGCTGCTCCAGATTTTGTCTGCTCCAGTTTTGATAAATTCCCCTCACAGTTTATAAGACGTAAGGACGCAAGGGACATACTGTCGCTGCAGCAATGAAGGAGAGAGGCTGGAGGGAGCGCTGTGAAAGTCCACCAGATCCAAGGTTCTGGTGAGTATAACTTTTTTAGTCCCTAGAGCAGGGGTAGCCAAACTCTGGCCCTCCAGCTGTGGTGAAACTACAAATCCCATGATCTATCTCTCGCCGGGAGTCATGTCTGTGGCTGTGAGAATCTTGCATTGCCTCATGTGATTTGTAGTTCCGCCAAAGCTGGAGGGCCAGAGTTTGGCTAGATGGAAACGAGCAGTTAACCCCTCCAGTGCAGAGGTAGCTCCACTGCAAGGGTTCATTTTTCCTTCAGTGTAAAGACAACCTTATGCATGCTCTGAAGAGCTCTTGTTTTTTTTTTACCCTAATGTAATTGTACCACAATAAAAGGACAACTATAGCATTTACACGGAGCTGCATATTAGGTATCTACATGTGCATACGTGTGGTCCTCAGTCTCCTGCTGAGATTAGAAGTAAACACTACAGAAATGTTATCCTTCATACAACACACATGCAGGTTATGTGCCTATCCTTCCATTAGAATTTCCTGGTCTCCGGGGGAATTCTGCGTTACACAATTGAGGCAATATAAGCACAGGCCACTGAGCATATATTGACCAGATATAAAGAATAAAATAGAATGTAAATGATTTAAAAAAAAAAAAAAAAGCAACTAGACTTTGTGTCTAATGTGTCAAAGTACAGTGGTGCTTCTGTTCGCGAACAGGAAGTTCAGCAAAATTTTGCTTCCGTCCACGACTCCGCATCGGGTGACTAACACAACCGCAGCCATCTTCCCCGCTCTGATACAGGGTCATGGTTTCCTCTAGTCGAGATCACAGTTTGATGCGGTTCTCGACCAGAATCGCAGGAAAAAATTACGTTTGTGAACCGAGGTACCACTGTATATTGGTGCCGGTAGCCATCTTGGGCCCAGGTCTCACTATGTGGTAATCACTGCTGCAAACTAAGAAACATAAAAAGTTACTCACGGGAGGAACTTCTTCCTTTCGGAATTGTAAATGAAACGTGGGATGTCAAATGCTCCAATAATGTTGAATATGTGTTCTCTATAAAACAAAATCATAACATGTGGAGACAAACAAAATAAACAACAAGAAAGGAAAAAACAACACAAGTAAGATCTCACATTGTTTCATCGCAGGACTGGCTGCATTCTTGCACTGCTGCTTCTACTGTTGCCTTCTCGATCATGTTTGAAGACACTAAAACAATTCAATAGAAACACAAGTCATCAATGCGGAAATGTTGGATGCTCAATGTTCTGCCGGATGTTTCAACGTTCCCATTCTCACAACGGCTGGTTAACTTGCATAGAATGAATGTACCGGCGGTTTTGCTGGGTGTAGAGCTATGTGATTTATCTTTTTTTAAAGAGACCTCTAAGAATATTCTTTTGTAGTAAACCTTTTCTTACATCATTTTTATTTCAAGTAACGATTTAAAATATGCCGGTAAAGGGTAACGGACGTTATACTCACATGGCTGCTTTTCAACAGCGTCAATAATACTGTCAATGACATCCTCAAGCTCGACTTCATTTACAGACTTCAGAGCTTCAAGAAGATATTTACTGGCCTCCCTGCGTAAGGGAATAAACATGTCTATTAATTACCAAAGGTACCCCGTGCAAAAGGCGGCACCCCCCTTCCAAAAGGTACCTGTGCAAAAGTCCACTATGCAAAAGGCACTGCCCGTCCAAAAGGCACCCCCCGTCCAAAGGTATGCTATGCAAAAGGCACCACCCGTCCAAAAGGTTCCCTCGTCCAAGGGCCCGCTATGCAAAAGGCAGCGCACGTCCAAATGGTTCCCCGTGCAAAAGGCAGCACCCGTCCAAAGGTATGCTATGCAAAAGGCAGCACCCGTCCAAAAGGCCCGCTATGCAAATGGCAGCGCCCGTCCAAAAGGTTCCCCGTGCAAAAGTCCGCTATGCAAAAGGCACACCCGTCCAAAAGGTTCCCCGTGCAAAAGTCCGCTATGCAAAAGGCACACCCGTCCAAAAGGTTCCCCGTGCAAAAGTCCGCTATGCAAAAGGCACACCCGTCCAAAAGGTTCCCAGTGCAAGAGGCACCCCCCGTCCAAAAGGTTGCCAGTGCAAGAGGCACCCCCCGTCCAAAAGATTGCCCATGCAAGAGGCCCCCCCGTCCAAAAGGTTGCCAGTGCAAGAGGCACCCCCCGTCCAAAAGATTGCCCATGCAAGAGGCCCCCCCGTCCAAAAGGTTGCCAGTGCAAGAGGCACCCCCCGTCCAAAAGATTGCCCATGCAAGAGGCCCCCCCGTCCAAAAGGTTGCCAGTGCAAGAGGCACCCCCCGTCCAAAAGATTGCCCATGCAAGAGGCCCCCCCGTCCAAAAGGTTGCCAGTGCAAGAGGCACCCCCCGTCCAAAAGATTGCCCATGCAAGAGGCCCCCCCGTCCAAAAGGTTGCCAGTGCAAGAGGCACCCCTGTCCAAAAGGTACCCCGTACAAATGGAACCCCCCCGCCCAAAAGGCACCCCCCCATCCAACAAGCAACATTCTATTCCACACTTGCAAAGGTTGATGACCTGACATATAAATAACCCTCCAGTCTCCCCCTAAGCTCCTAAATGGCCCCTTCACTGCATGGAGTGCTCCAGGGGTGCAGATTTATTTTTATTCTACTTACATTTGAACACAATCTATGTAACCCGATCACTGATATCTCAATCTATAATGCTGTTAGTTTGTATCACCATTTCAATCGTCATTTTTAAATCTGCAGCTTTCATTATATTAATAACTGGCGCTCCTTCCATGGAGGTTCACGCACTTCCTGTTACAGGGTGACAACACTTCCAATCGCACTAGCGATGGAGACCACAAGCAGCAGTGCCAACGCACACTAGGAAGGCACGGTCTGAGAAATGCCATTCCTGCTCTGAGAAATGCCATTCAGCCATCACTGGTGTGCACATAGACAGCAAGGGGCTGCAAAGAGGCCGCATGGGATCAGCAGCACTGGGATGCATTGAAGGATGAAAGAAAGAAAAAAAGTCAAAAAAAGGAAGTTATTTTTAATCTTCCGCTTGGGGGGGGCAGAACAAACGCGCGCCCGCCCATGACAAGAGGAATACATGGGCTGCCACTGCTGGGATAGTCAATAAAATCCAAACTGTCCGGCTGTCAAACTGATCCCCTGGCTTCAATACGCAATTCGCAGGAAAGGCAGTAGGCCTGCTCTGTATTCTTGCTCGAGATCACCGACTTAAAGTGGAAAAGTGATGAAGCCAGAGGGTTACCATGACAGCCAGGCAACAAGCATTCTCAGGATAAGTCAGCAGTGGCAGCCTCCATATTGTTTCCATGACAGGCTTCCTTTTAGGGGCTATCTCAGGTGTAGGTGAACCCATAATGGCCGGTGCAGGCAGGACCTCAGTGTAAAGGGTTAGTTGCCCAGCATGGACCCTCCCCAGAGGTCTTTCCCTGTCCCGTACAGCCACCCACCATGAAGAACACTCACGCTCGCAGCAGCAGCCCGTGCATTTTAAACGCCGAGCTCACTTTACTCTTCAGCCTGTCAGCTGCCATCTCCAAACTCTTCGCGCCAAATCCACGGGAACAGCTGGGAGTGACGTCACTGGTAAACTTCCGCGGCCAAGCACTACAGCGCCGCCTACGTGTCCCCGCTACTCCGCCTTTTTCCCGGAGACCACCCCTATAAACCCTGCTGCTAGTCTACATAAAAAGGGTTTTTATCTGAACAGTAATGGCATTCTAATAAACATTTGCTTGTCCAAGCCTTTGCTCTAAGGTGGTTATTCACTGAAGGGTGAAGAGTTTAGATAAGGCAGGAAAAGTGAACAATCTAGGCCAAAATAGTAGAGCTGAATTGAATAAATTTTTCCAAATCAGCTATTTCGTCCTAGATTGTTCACTTCTCCTGCCGTGCCTTCTCCAAACTCTTCATCCTTTAGTGAATGACCCACTAAATCTTGAGAAACAGCTGGGAGTCTTTTGTAAACTGTCACGGCCGAACACGTCTCACGTAGGTGTCCCTGTTACTCCGCCATTTTTCCGGAGACCGGTGACTAGCACCCGCTCAGTCATTCTTTAAACGTCCGCTGCTGGTCTGGATACATTCTTATTTGTTCTTTGATAGTAATAGCATTTAGGTCTAATAGCAATTTTGCTTTTCCAAGACCGAAGGGACTAGGCCAGTCAATGCCAGGGTCTTAATAATGCTAATCGGCTCTGGTACGGCGGTTGTAATTTTTAATACAGGCTCGTGTATGATAGGTTTACTGTACAGGCAGTAAACGCGCTGCTTGGTATGTCCCCTTCGGCGACCCGTAGTGGGATTCAGCGCTTCTAGTTGTTATTGGTGACTGTTGGTGACAGCTGGGGCAGAGTTGACAGCTCATGGCTACTGCTATACAACGCTACTGTGTGGCCGAGGAGAGGAGCGGGCACTGCGCCGCCATGGACCAGCACTGCCTCTACATATGGGGGGGATATGTGGTAAGAGGATGGCAGGAGGCATGGAGGTGCATGTGTCTCCTGACAGTCAACACTGGTGGGGCTGGGGCTGACAGGAGTCTGTATAGCCAAGCTATGACCAAGAACAGGAAGGTCTGCAAGCTTTTTGGCTAACGTATGACAGCCAATCGCTGGTTTAGGGCTTTCAGGACACACACATGAGCGCAAAAAGGGAAATGCTCATGCTTCAGATTTGGGAAACCTGTCAGTGAAGCATTGGCTGTAGACATTGGACAGTTGAACAGCCGTTACATTAAATAGCATGCAAGCATAACTAGATTTTGTCTATATAGCCCCTTGTCTCTGCCTGTGCTTTGTCTATGCATCCTTTTAGACTCATGCCAGCGAGAGCATTGCTTTGTTTACGTTCAGCCTGTCTGTGTCTGTTCCATAACTGCAGACGAGGACTGAAACCAAGGGATGCAGCTGCTTCACCTACCTGTGTGATTTAGGTTTGACAGGAGCCTTAAAGGAGAACTATGAGGTGAGTGATTTGCACTCAACCTCATAGTTACTGCCGACGTGTGACATTGAAACTGTCACAGGTCGGGTCTATAGATCTGGAAGTGAGCGAGCCCATACTGTCACTCACTTTCCGATCATCTCCCTGCAGAAAGCGGTGACTGTCGGTCACCGCTCCCTGCAGTGATTCCCCTCTCTGATCCTCCAGCGCTGAGTGGAGGAATGGATGCGGCAGGGGGCGGGCACAGCTGGCTCTGCTTCTAGATAGGCAGAGCCGGCTGTCACTCACGCAGCTGGGCGGATCTCAACAGTATTGTCGGGATCCGTCCCGGCTGCGGCAGTCTCAGTATGTAGCTCGCTTTATACTGAGCTAGGGTCAGGGGAGGACGTTAGTATATGTCCTCCTGTGACCCTAAAGAGAACTATGGGATAAAAAGGTTACCCCATAGTTATCTTTTAAATAATAATTTCTACGGTGCTCTGCATTCATGTAATCACTGGAGATTGCAATCTATTAGAAGCAGGCAGCCCCTTCACAAACAACCAATGGTGGTGCATGGAGCCTTCCTAATAATAATGTTCCTGGGCATAGTGTACAAATACATCCACTGCACTGATCATTGTTCTGTATGGTCGATGCAGGTTTTAATATCTGATGATGTTTCCCTCAGCGATTAGTGTGCCTCAGATTTTGCATACAGAATGTTTGCTGTGTGTTCGCACCTGCATTGAAAAGACAGAACATTTGTCTTTGAGGGCTATTTGCACATACTGTGCCAAGCAACGCACAGCGCTGAGGCTCGAAAACCAGTCCAGGTACTATGCCAAGCCAAGATCTTCAATCGGAACTACACCGTCCTCTCCTCTACTGCCAAGGAAGGTGCGGCGCCATCTTAGCCTCCATGTGGATTGCAGGTGCCATGGTGCTGCACATGCGATCAGCTATGACTCCAGCCATTTGAGGGCTTGAAAGTTCGGTCGAGAGATGAAATAAGCACACCGGCAACCTTGACAGTTGGCATGCCTTGAAAGTGGCTGTTTTGGGAGACAAATTGGTGGGTAAAGTTCTGCTTTCAAAATCATCTTTACTTGAAGTTGTCCTTTTAGAGGTTCCCCTCTGCCCTCCTCAATGAAAGCCACATACTGTACCTGAATATCTACCTCACTCTGTAGATCTTTATTGACCCATTCAGAATGAATGAGCTGCCTGTACACAGAGCTCCATAATGCTTATAATTTGTTGCTTTCGTGTATTCTAAATTGGCCCCTCAAATGGCAACTTCATCTAAATGAGTTCTTTAAGCTGCCTACAGACTTAAAGGAGAACTATGGGGTTAAGGCTTTTCCCCATAGTTCTCCTTAGGGTAACGGGAGGACACAAACTAGCGTCCTCCCGTCACACTAAGCTCAGTATACCGCGAGCTACAGCGCCCGGTATACTGAGACGCTGAAGCGGATGCCTACAATTATGTCTGGATCCGCCCAGCTGCGTGAGTGACAGCTGGCTCTGCCTATCTAGAGGCAGAGCAAGCTGTGCCCTCCCCCGTCCGTTCCACCAGTCAGCGCTGGCGGAGGGGGGAATCCAGCCCCTCCCCTGTCACGGCAGAGAGCTGTGACAGGATCGGGAGGTGAGCGAACACCGGTATGTGTTCGCTCACTTCCCGATCTAATGAGCCGACTTGTGACAGTCTCATTGTCACAGGTCGGCTAAAACTAGGTGAGTGAAATTCACTCACCTCATAGTTCTCCTTTAAGGGATATGGCAGCCGGATCATGCAAGAATTGGACCCTGGTGGATCTTTCTGGTGAAGATAATGGAAATATACATTTTTTGTATTAGACAGCCTCGTGCTCTTGTGCCAATGGAAAAGGGAGGGGGAGCGTTTAGCAGACAACCTTGGCAACAACGTATTTGGAGAGAGAAACTAGAGTCAGGAAAAATGTAAGCCAGCTGATTGTTGTCTTTTCAACCTGGAATGCTCAATACAATGAAGGCCTGTCGTTGGCTGCTAGTGCCTACTATCATATGAATGCAAATGGCTTGAATGGACAAATGTTATCAGATGCCTGTAGGCACCTTTTGTTGTGCCCAATCCAAGAAAGATCATTTCTGCTTGGTTGGTTGCTTACCTTTGTTATTTGTAGTTTGGTGTAAAATGACAAGAACCTCATTGCCACAGCAACCTATCAGATTCCAAAGCAGGACATACACACAACAATTTGAAACATACTGATCAATGTGGATCAACTAGATGGACCTGTGTCTTTATCCAACCTTACCTACTATGATATTATGTAATGTCAGCATACATGGGTCAGTTTTCTTTGATTTCGATTGATCTGGCTCTCACTTGCCCAACAAATAAAATTCAAAATACTAACAATAACATACAAAGCCATCTAAAACTTTTCCCTAAACTGCAGTGTCTTTTTGAGGATTAATAAATACTAATAGTTACCTAATATTGTCAAGTCCAAGATTAGGGATGGGTCGGTCACCCATGCCGATGCCGGTCACATCCCTCAAAGTGCTACTTTGAGGAGACTTGGTAGTAGATGTAGAAGTCTGAAGACCATAGTGGATTTTTTGTTGTTGTATAATTTAGAATAATAAACTGATCGTGGGGTGAGGTGAGTCATTGTTTTTTTTTTCAATAAACATTTATTTAAAAAACAGGTGTTTTCATACTTTTTCGGGTTTTTTTTAACAAAAGAGTAGAAAACAGGTGGCAACGTATCCACCGTTGTTGAAATGCATCTAAATTGCACATCAAGGCTGGTACTCTTTCCTGGGCAGCAGGGATGCTCAAGGGCACAGGAACCCATCAGCATCAGTCACAGATACCTTCAAATGTGTGAATTGTTTTGGGGTGAGATGAGGGACCTATTGTATCCCCTAGACATATAGACTTGTATCTGTGGTTGGGGAACACCTACAACTTGTATGCCTGGTGTACCAGCCTGATATCCTAAGAGTGACTAACAAGGTTATTGACAAAAGGGTGAAGAATTTGGAGAAGGAAGGAGTGAACAATCTAGGACAACATAGCCAATTTGGAAAAATTCTCCAATACAGCTCACTGTCCAGTTCAGCTATGTTGTCCTAAATTGTTCACTTCTCCAAACTCTTCACCCATTTGTGAATAACCCTGTAAATATATATAGTAGACGTAAACAAATGCTTTGTGACACTTCTCTTAAGCTTATTGCGTGCTTAAAACTTAAGGTAAACCCGCAGGAAGACTAATTAATTTTTACTAACATTCACATGTAAAAATGTATGCACAAAAATGTAATGAATCAGGAAAATAAGAAGGAATCTCACATCAAAACGTCTCACACATTAACAAAGTCATGGCACATTTATACACGTATTTACATGTTGAATTTAGGTCTAAAAAATTAAAGAGGGTCTTTAAGTTTTTGTAAAGAGGAAGTGTGCTCACAACTATAACTATTCACCAATAGAGCACCCTGGCTGTGAGCAGTCCAATAAAAACCCTGGCTGGTCATCAAGGGCCCTACTGCCTGACTACCAATCCAAAGAGAACCTGTCTTCCTGGATGACATGACACGCATCCTCCTTAATGGTCACCTGTACTTAGAGAAATGCGGATGATGCCATTGCTAAAGGTGCCCATACACTGTGCGATTATCGGAAGTGCTTGCGATGATCGCAAGTACGATCTGCCTGTCCAAGATGGGCAGATCGTACGTTTTTTAAATTACTTTACAATCATCGCAAGACTAAGGTCTTGCGATGGTTGTAAAGTGTATGGCCACCTTAACTTTCAGCTCTCTGACTGTCACAGGCATTGACCTGGACCAAGTATGCAGCAAGTAGCAGAACACCTGATCTGCATACTTTCTCCTGATCAGTGATTCAGAAAGCATTGGATAAACATGACAGACAGGCAGCTAGCATTTTCAGGAGTGGTCAGAAATGGTGGCCTTCATATTTTGCTACCCGCAGGTTTCCTTTCATACCAGCACAGTAGACACGTGTAAGCCTATTGACCTAAATACGATATTGTCTGTGCTGTGTTACTAAGAAGGAAGCATGGCATATGCGTAATGAGTAGAAATGGCTGACCTCATACAAATATTATTGATTTCTTTAAATGGAATCAAATGGTTTAAATCATTGATGCATGATGATAAGATTTCTGTATTAAGATGTTCACACCCCCCGTGGCTATCTTTTTGAGTTGTTGAAAAAATAACTGTAAAAAATAAATATTGATTCCCTTTTAAGAGTTACCAGATTACATTTTATGTAAGCTCCGGGGTATAGTATGCTTTTGCTGGAAATAATTTAGACATAAATAGAAATATTTAACTCTTACCCTGCCGCTAAATACCATTTAATGCAGTTGGGCATTCCTTTAAAAATGATTGTCATTTTATATACAAATTGTGTTCCAGAATTTGTCTTTGTGTCATCAGCCTTCTGCCATCCTCTGCAGCAGCACTTGGAACCCATTGAACTGCAATTCTGCTGCATTGGAGGTGCATTGGGTTAGTTCCTTGGGATGCCAACGACATTAATTGGCACCACAATGTGCAACACACTGCACCGAAGTGGTGTGAATGGGCTCTTTGACTATATAGTTAGCCAATGACTTGCAACAAAACCAGTGAAGTGTCACAACCCCTGACCCACAGGCTTTTTCCGGGCCATTAACTCATCAGGTAAGGAAGGATACATTTAGAAGACCGCTCTGGTCCATGCATATTTAAAGCAGAACTCTAGTTTTTTTTAACCTCCCCACTCTCGCAATTTTGTAACACTGTGAGCCCAGGCTACATGATGGAGCCCATGACAGCCGGGCCTCAGAGGAAGTGGGTTAAATGACATTACTCACCATGGAAAATAGTTACTGCGGGAATAGCTCTAGATGAAAGTCTAGTTGTAGCTCAAATAGTTTTTCAATAATCTCCACATTCAAGTTTTTCTTTTTTTTTTATCTCTTACAGACAATTGAAGAAAACGAAGTTTACTTACCAAACGATGAAATTTGGGCCTATGACAGTGAATGCGGATTATGGTAAGTTGTTCTTCCCCAGCAATTGTAACAAGTTGCAGGGTGTTCATAAACCACTATTATTATTATTATTCAGGAGTGATATAGTGCCAAGTTTTTTTTAATTGTACAGCGGTATAGTGAAGCCAATACTCATTTCCTCTGTAAAGTTAGCATTCCAGTGATATCACTTTGCATTCCAGTAATGAGTGTCATGGTTGCATATTGCAGGAAGATGCATCTAACAGACGGAGACTTGCCCCCGTCAATGTCTGGGAGCTGTGGAGCATGTCTGAATGGTAAAATGTATATCTTTGGTGGATATGATGACAAAGGGTACAGCAACCAGGTTTGTATTACCCCCCCCTCCGGCTTCCTGATTGGCCAAAAAGCCGGCTCCATGCTCCCTCGTCACCAGGGAGCATGGAGCTGGCTTCCAGGCCAAACAGGAACCCGGGTGCCGTGTAATGATTTGCCGACCAGCTTCCTGAATGGCCGGAAGGTCAGCTGCATGCTCCCTCGTCACTAGGGAGCATGGAGCTGGCTTCCTGGCTAAGCAGGAAGCCGGGTGCCGTGTAATGACTCGCCGGCCCGATTCCTGATTGGTTGGGAAGCTGGTCAAGCAGGAAGCCAGATGACGAGTCATTACCCGCCCCCCGGCGTCCTGATTGGCCAGAAAGCCGGCTCCATGCTTTCTCGTCACCTGGTGATAAGGGGGCATGAAGACTGCTTCCTAGCTAATCAGGAAGCCAGGGGGCAAGTCATTACACGCCGCCCGGCTTCCTTAATGGGACTTTCGGTATTCAGTATCGGCGAGTACCAAGAAAATACATTTCAGAAATTGTACTCGATGCCAAAAAAATGGTACCGGTGCATCCATATTATTTGTGTATCACTCGGCTGTAGATCCTCAAATCATCTCTTAATTGGTGCTGACACTGTCCTTCCTTCTGGAGGATGGCTACTTTGATCCCCATGGTCCCTGTGTGTGTTGTAAAGTAGTCACCGCTCCAAGCTCACTCCTCTGATTTACTATAATTTCATATTTCTTTTACAAATTTGTATTGAGATGGTAGTCCATCACGGGAACGAGCTTGGAGCGGTGGCTACTTTACAACAGACACAGGGACCATGGGGAACAAAAGTAGCCACCCTCCAGAAGGAAGGACAGTGTCAGCACCAATTCAGAGATGATTTGCTGATATACAGCCGAGTGATACACAAATACTATACATTGTTGTCAATAGTTAAGGTATTTGAATTAATTTTTAGGATTTAACTCCTGAGTTCAGCGTCACTTTAAACTTTTTTTTACAGAGTGCCAGTGATTTATTTCTTCACTATGGTGACAATGTCATTTTAAATTGGAACTTATGTAGATTACTAACATTGTTTTCGTTGATCTTGAAATGATGTATCTTGTAACGCGTGAATCTGAGATTTTTTTTATATTTTAAAGCTGTATTACATGGACCTGCACTCAGGGAATGGAGTATTCACGTGGAAACACTTACAGAATTTTCAAGGCCAGCCACCAACCCCACGAGACAAACTTTCCTGCTGGACGTACAAAGATTGGTGAGAGGGGAATACAGTAAAATTATTTTGATTGTATGATGTCATGATGCGTCTGTTAAATCCTAATACAGTTTTTGGTCAGTCCTGACCAACCTGATCACCCACTTGTGCCTTTTTGTATACTTTTAAATGTATGTGGGGTTGGGTTATATGTCAATAAACTATTTATTTTTGGATTTTACTTTGATGCAAAAAAAACTATTTTGTTTTGGCAGCTATAACATGCTCCAAAGATTGCTTTTTTTAACCTCTCAATAGAAAGTATTGATATATAAGGACCCAAACTGAATGTTATATCTATTTGATAGATACATTACTGGCAGTGTTACCTGTAAGCTCAAATTTACAGCGCTTTATAAAGTATTTTAGAGAAGAGGCTTAAGGGGACTAGTCACACAGATGGAGGGAGCATGCAGAGAGAGGAAAAACATAAGCATTACACCTTATACCTCTAGCCGTAGTGTTAATAAGCCTTCAACCCTTGCAGTGTTGGGGGCACTGGAAGGGACGTTTTTTTAACTTAAAAAAACAAAACACTTCCTGTGAACCCAAGGTGTCAAGGACCCAGCCCTCTTGGGTGTGCCCTAATGCCGCCTTGGACTTATAGGATAACGCCGCAGAGAACAGCATTACATTATAGTGTGGTGCTGGTCTTTGCAACATTACGTACCCACCCCATGCTTGAGGAGGAAGAGGACCTGTGTCATGTGACTAGACAGAAGATTGCTGGAAAAAAAGGTATGCATAAAGATCTTTTTTTTCTTAAAGGTGGTGGGGGTGTTCCAAGAGGAAGAGGGGAGAATGCCAAGCTTGGGGTTGGACTTTAAAGTGACAATAAAAACTCAGTATTTAAGCCTTAAAAATGGATTCAAGTACCCTAACTATAACAAAAATGTATCTTATTTGTGTATCACTCGGCTGTAGATCTTCAAATCATCTCTGAATTGGTGCTGACACTGTCCTTCCTTCTGGAGGGTGGCTACTTTTGTTCCTCACGGTCCCTATGTGTGTTGTAGAGTAGTCACCGCTCCAAGCTCACTCCTATGATGGACTACAATGTCAATACAAATGAGTAAACTAAACATGATATTGTAGTCCATCACGGGAGCAAGCTTGGAGGAGTGGCTACTTTACAACACACAAGTGGGATTGTACATTAACAGCTGAAGCATCAGGCATGGAAATCTTTTTCAACTGTCTTGGTTTATTGTACTTTGTGTTTAATCTACCAGCCAACTCCATCACTTTGTGTGAGGATTGTCACTTATATGCCTTTTAATGACATAACCAATACTGTATAAAGTTAAATGATGTTCACAGCGCGCAGCCTACAGTTGCTGGACAATCAGCTCTTTTGGCTCTGTCCTGCATGTATGCTTTTTTATACCACTTGTCTCCATCACGTACATGCGAGTAGTTTTTAATCTGTACACATTTTGCATTGAACAAACGTTATCCCACAAGGAAAAGGCGCTGTCCTTCTGTTTGTTTTTCGCATGACATAACCAATATGTTTACTTTTCCATATCTAGGCTAATTTATTTTGGAGGCTATGGATGCCGAAGACACAGCGAACTAGGCGATTGCTTTGATGTACATGATGCTTCTTGGGTAATGTGGAAAATCTTGATTAATCTTTAGCGTTTTTATGGTCCTAGGCTGGCTATAGACAGGCAGATATCTTTGTGAAAACGATGGACGAGGTGATTTTTTGTTGTTTATACCCTCCGTTGCATGACTTGAACAAGCAGCAATACCCACAAGAAGCCCTCCATGCAGCTAATCATAATAATGAGTGTTAATGCATGCATCTAGCTCTCTGGGCCACTCATTATAACCCATTAGTGCTCAAAAATGGTCAGATAACAGCAAATGATTTTCAAAATCATTTTTTGACAGAATGTGATTCCATGTGTCAGCGTGTGTAACACATGTGGTGCTGTGTAATAAGAAAGCCCTCTACTAGTACTGCACATGTTAATAGCTTTTGCAAACTGCATGGCACCATTTTTACTAAGAGAAGAGGAGGGGTGTGTGGCTCTTCTGATTCATTCAGCTGTGTGTGTAATCTGAGATCCTCATATTCAGGTCACAGCACAGCAGTAAGGCCTGGTTCACACCTGTACATTTTGTAGCGCGTTCAACGCTCTACGAACGCTCTACAAAACACTCAAACATGAAAATCCCATTGTTTTCTATGGGTATGGTTCACACCTTGCTGTATTTCAGCCCGTCTGAACGCGCTACAAAACGGCCTATGCCTGAAAAGGTACATGAGCTTCTTTGCGGCGTTTTTGTTGCGTGTTTCCATTGGGATACAGCCAAGTAGCCCTCGGAAACGCGTGTTTGTTGCGCGTTTTTTTTTTACCGCGAATCGCGGTAAAAACAGGCGTCACGAAACGCGCGACAAACACGCCTTTTCGATACGCCTAGGTGTGAACAGAGCTTAAGCCAGCTGGAGTGCTAGACCTACTGGCTGTAAATGTCAATTTAAAAAAAATGTATTTAATAAAAAAATATTTTTAAAAGAGTACTATAGCCAAACCTTTTTTTGTCTATAGTTGTCTTTTTGGTCACAGGAGTTCATTTACTATTGTACTCCTGTGACCCAAAGTCAGCATCTTGCGGGCTACTGCACACTATACGCTGACAGCGCAGGTATTGTCGGGATCCACCCCGCTGTCTCATTGAGAGCTGGCTCTGCCTCTCTAGAGCCAGAGCCAGCTATGTCTGCCCCTCCCATGCCTGTCGCCCCCAATAAGCGCTGGAGGAACAGAGAGAGGGGTGGGGGCAATCCCTGCGGGGAGAAGTCATGAGCTTAATGTATACTTTACACCACAAATCACAATTGATTCCTGTTAATGCCAGATATGAAATATAGATATATGCTGGAATTCCCACTTAAACCGCTATCCAGATGCTTAATAAAGACTCCAGGAAGAGTCAATTACCTAGCACAGCCTAATCCCTCCTTGCATTGCATAGCCCTCTCCTCTTCAAGGAGTGACTAATTAATCTTTGTGCTGGCCCAGCTCCTTCACCACTCCCCTCCCTACATAATCATTGGTTTAGCACCTGGGGGAAGAACAACACTTGCATGACACCTCTGACATCACATCCAAGGTGGCAGTGCCCAGCAGCAGTCTCAGGCCTTTTGGATGTCTACACAAAGGAGGCTTCTACAGGTGAATAAGATGCATAAAATACATAAAAACACATATCATCTTATTGGAAGAGTTTTGTTCAAATAAATGGTCTGCTGACAGGTCCTTGTTAAGCATGTGTGCTGTGTTTTGCACTTTTTGTGGGACATTGCATGGAACATCAGACAAAATCTTTATAGCAGCAAGAATTCTAGATTTGACCTCTCCTTGTTTGTTTTTTCAGGAAGAACAGATGTTTTGGGGATGGAACAATGATATCCATGTATTTGACACCAATAAACAAGCCTGGATACAGCCAGAGGTAAAGGTAAGTGACTGTGTTTTAAGTGTGGCGTTCCCAAGTAAGCAATATCAGTCCAGGAGAGGAGCCTGTAAAAGTGTGGAAGACTGAAGTAAGTCAGAGTTCAGCTTTAACTGTATGTAGTTTTATCCACCTAGCTGTGCTGGGTGGCAGGGTTGTATAGCTATCAGTGGTGGCTGGGCACAAATACAAATTATTTCAGACATTCCAACTCTCCCGCTATTAGATACTGGCTCCCGGAAAGGTTTATTCTGCTATATCTAGCAAAGTAAACCTTTCCCTGGGATCTGTTTTTTTTTTCCTGACATCGGGGCCGCCGGCCACCGTCAGTCAGGAAAAAAAAAACAGCATAGGACTGCATAGCTAGATTGCTATTGGCTATTTCACATTGCAATAGCCAATAGCAGACTAGCTATTGCACCTGCCCACTGATGCTGCCAATCAGCAGAGGGGGACCTGAAGTTCTCCATCAGGTCCTCTTCTAGTGATTGACAGCATCAAAAGGCGGGTGCAATAGCGAGCTTGCTATTGGATATTGCAAATTCAAATAGCCAATAGCAATCTAGCTATTCATTCCTATGCTGGCTTTTTTCTTTTTTTTAATTCTGACGGCAGCAGCTGTCAGAAAACAAAAAAAACAAAACAGCAGATAACAAAGAAGCTATTGCTTCCCGTGCTATCTGCCATCATTTCAGGGGGGTGTTCTCTTCCCGACCATGGGGAGGGGGCGGGGGGGACAGAGGGCACCTCCCTGAAATGAGAAGGGCACCTCCCTGAAATTGCTTTTTTTCAGATTGGGATCCCTGTCATTTGGACGGTAAAATGGCTCCTGTAAATGGATTCTATGTATGTATTTGGATGTTTTCCTGGAGTTCAGCCTTCAATGTGTACCTATATTAGCTATAGACGTGAGATAGCTGATCTGACCGCCACCCAATAACACTGCAGCACCTGACTTGTGGAAAATAAACCGAATGAGAAAAAAGCATACGTTTATGGCCAACTAGGAGAGCATCTTCTAATGGTGACCAAAGCAGCTTGCTCAGCCCCACAGCAGTCTGTACACATACATTAGAAGGCTACAGGCTGCAATGTACACCCAGTTTCCTTTTTTATGCAGGTGACAGGGACAAGGCCAGAATAAGGATCTGCAAAGAAAATATTAGTCTTTCATAATGTGGTAAAAGCAATGGCCCCGTAGAAAAGAGCAGCATTATATTTTTTGTCAGCTTAGTATTATCAGAATGATGAAACATGAATTCTGATTGGTTACTTTGAGCCAGCGCAGTTTGCTATTTATTAAAGCCAACCTGCATTCTTCCAATTAAGGCAAGAACAACCGGTCCATGTAATGAAGTACAGGTTCTCTACAAGATGTAGTACAACTTCCCAGTGGACAGCAAATACTTTCTTTTCTGTCTTTTTCAGAGCACACCGCCACAACCTCGAGCCGCTCATTCTTGTGCTCTCCTGGGAAACAAAGGATACGTGTTCGGTGGACGTGTGCTGGTCAGTTCTGGGTTTGATTCTAGGAATACTATTTTAGAACAATGTCCTGCAGATTGTCTGACTGCTCCCTTATCTTTACTTGTAGCAAACACGGATGAATGATTTGCACTGTTTGAATTTGGACACTTGGACATGGTCCGGAGGGTAAGTCAACACATTGCAGATTGTCTCTTTTAAAGTCTGTCTCCAGACAAAATGTTTATTTTTTGGGCTAGAACAGCAAGGATTAGGACCTCTGGCACGTTTTTATTACCATCTATGTCCCTGTTGGGGAAGATTACCCTTCACTTCCCGACAAAAGCAAAAACACATTTTAGTAGCATTAGGAATGGTTTGAACTTTGCTGTCTGTGCCTTCCTGTAATGGTGACATCCACATCACCATTGATTTGGGGATACAACAGGGACAGGAAGTTAGGGACAATCTACCCAATGGAGTCACAGAAACAAACAAAAAACAAAGAAATTATAAGTCTTCTCTATTTTTTTTTTTTTAATTCTTTATTTTCAAACAAAAAGGGAGGGGTACATTGAAAGATAGAACATGTAGAGACCACATGGTCTCGCATATTGTGTAAATACCAAACAGTGAGTCATATAGTATAAAACTTGATAACAGGTTGTAAGATCGGTTCAGGTAATAATGTTTGCCCCCTCCCTTAAGGCATTTTATGGTGAACAAAAAAATAAGCCAACACAACACACAAACCAAAGGAAGAAGAGAACCCTTGGTCGGGGCGGGTGGTCGGGTACAGCCCCACTAAATGGGAGGCCATCCCGAACACATACACCCCCCTACCTCACATACTAGGCAAACAGAGACAAACACTGATTCACAAACATAAAACACAAAGAAACGTAGAAACAGCAGAAAGCAAAGTGAAGAATGCAGTCCAGCTCCCTGGTCGGTCCCCAGCCCTATCATCCCCCGTTCCATACATCCTCCATACTTTGGGTGGCATGGTTGGGCAGCACCTCAGTCTCCCATATCCTCCCTGCACACCTCGGTAAAAGCGTCCGAGCCCCTGAATTGGACCCAGGCTCCCCATGTGGCTACATATCTGGACTGTGACTCCCGTAAGCTAGAGGTTAGATCCTCCATCAGTCTAATCTCCTCCACCCTCCTCAGCCACATATTCATGGTAGGAGAGCGGGTTTGTCTCCGACAGAGCTCAGCCGTTTAGCTGCCACTCGCCGCCATGCTCAGGCCACGCCCCCAAGTCTTCTCTATTTTAAGAACAATAATATATATTTTGGGAGTTGCATTGGCCTCATGTACAGAAATCAGCCAAAATTCTAAAAGTAAGCGGCCCTGCCAGGAAATGAGGCGGGCTCTATCTGACTTGCTGCAGCATGTAATGTACATTGTGAGTGTCCAGTGAAATCAGAGTAAGTAATTTCAGCCTAGAAGGAAGGTATGGTTGGAGTCCAGCTTTAGGCCCCGGTCACACCAGGGCGGTTCGGTTGCGTGGATTTGTCCACACTGATCCGCCAACAATCCCATACATTCCTATGGGGACTGAACAATGAACAATCCCATACATTCCTATGGGGACCGTTCATGCGATCGCGCTGGTCCGCGTGATCCACACCGCCTGCCACCCGAAATGCTCCATGAGCTATTTGATCAGCACGTTTTTCATATAGATTTCAGCACGTTTTTGGCCTTTTTAAATTGCGTTTCGGAGGTGAAACTCAATTAAAAACGACCAAAACTGCTCTTTTAAAATTTGCACGGAAACCGCGCTGCAATGCATCCGCCCTGGTGTGAATGAGGCCTTAAAGCTATTTTACACAAAGTATTTTTTTCCATTAGAAGACTGCTAGTCCTTTAAGTGTTACATTTACATTGTGTGTTCATATGCATGGCTTCTGTCCCCTTCAGGATCCAGATTACAGGAGAGAAGCCAAAAGGCAGATCATGGCACACACTAACACCTGTTGGAGAGGAACATTTATTTCTCTTTGGGGGTCTCAGTACTGAAAGTGTACCACTAAGTGAGTAAAAGTGATTTGATTGAAGTAATAATAATGATGTACAAACAATCCTTTTAAATAAGACTGTGACTGTAATTGTGATCCTTGCCGTTTTGACCATTCGCTTTTCACAAGCATGTTTTTTTTCCAGGTGACGGATGGATATTTATTCTCTCAACTAGTGAATGGAAGCAGTTGACACATTTGGTGAAGGACCAGCCAAGGTATAGCTGCAGAGGTTTTGTGTTGCCTCACTCACAGCTGCCCCCCTCTTTGCTTTAGGAGGAACTCCAGACCCAACACAAAAGAAAATGCTAAACAAATTCTGCTTAAAGCAGACCTGTACCCATATCTTTAAAATGACAACAAACACAGCTTTAGAAATGTATATTAATGACAATCTACAAACACATACTTCTAGATAATTGCCGGCTTTGTATTCTTTGTATACCTTATTTCTCTTTTCTTCCCCAGTCTTACAGTGGCCATGTTTATTAAAGGAGAACTATGAGGTGAGTGATTTTCACTCAACCTCATAGTTCGAGCCGACGTGTGACAATAAAACTGTCACACGTTGGCTCAATAGAACGCATACCGTCGCTCGCTCACTTCTCAATCATGTCCCTGCAGAGAGCCCTGACTGTCACTCACGGCTCCCTGCAGGGATTCCCCCCCTCCCCGCTCTGATCCTCCAGAGCTGACTAGACGAGGTCCCTGAAATGAGAAGCTGGCTCTGCCTCTAGATAGGCAGAGCCAGCTGTCAATCACACAGCTGGGTGGATCTCGTCAGTAATGTCGGGATCCGTCCCGGCTGTGGTGGTCTCAGTGTAGCGCAAGCTGTAGCTCGCGGTATACTGAGCTTTGGGTCACGGGAGGACGCTAGCTTATGTCCTCCCGTGACCCTTAGGCGAACTATGGGGAAAAACACTTACCCCATAGTTCTCCTTTAAGAGCAGATTACTAGCTCTCCATTTACTTCACGCATTTCTGGCATATGTGACCATGCACATCATCTCAGGGGAGGAAAATGCCTTTCCCTGAGATCTCATGAGATTACAGATGAGATTTCCCAGCAATGCTCTGCTGATGACAAGGCAATCCCAGGGTGCATTGCTTTGCCAAACTGAAGTTATTTTGCCCTTTCAACGCAGGAAGTGAATGCACTGCATGTGTAAGTATTTCCTAATCACAGCATTTTACACCTGACATGTCTATGTTATTATTAATCATCATACAGAGAGGGATGCATTGGTAGAATTTGATTCTTGAGTGTCCGCTTTAAATGTAGGTGCCCCTCAGTGTTCCAAAATTCTGCTGGAATTGTTCTATCATTCTATAACTCAACATGATGATCCTTGCTTCAGGTTTTTATTTCTTCCTGGGATGATTCCCTCCTCCCTCCTTTCCCAGTGACAACATTGGTGCTGGAAAAGGAAAAAAGGGAAACCTCTAACAAGAACACAAGCTGAGGACGTTTCTAGCCTTCTCCTACACCAAAAATATGTTTTTATTGCTGTTATTGTCCTTTTCCTCTAACTTCCTGTCACAAAGAAAATGCTGTCACTGGGTACGCAAAAAAAGAAAGTGCCAAAAGCCTTTGGGTTCCAGAGGGTCCAAAGGGTCCTTCATCAGGGCTTGGCACCTTGCAAGCATCTTCAGCGATGATACTAATTTCCCCTTAGGATTCTTCTAGTTTTGTTCAGCAGTACTAAGCCCTGATAAAGGGAGCCCTTTGTACCCCCCGAAAAATAGTGGCTAGAAGAAGCTTGAATGAAATTGAATCTGAACTTTTGGTGCTTTCCTCCTTGCACACCCAGTCCCTACTCCAGTAAAGAGCTCAGCTTTGGCCATCACTCTTGGCAGAGCTGTCTAAGAAGAATCATTCTCTTTACATTGCTTAAAACCTGACTGAGAACATCCACCACTTTAAGAGATCCAGCGCCCCACACCTTTCTTCTACCTTCCAAATGCTGTCACTGGGATCGGAAGTAATAGGAAGTGTGTTCCCAATAGGGACACAAGCGCCAATAAAAATCTAACAGAGGTTCTTTTTATCTTTTTTTTAAGGCTTCCAGTATTTCTGGATGCGTTGAAAAAGGGGAGTGGAGCAAGTGAATAATGGTGTATTATTTACTAAAGCAGTTCACTTTTAAAAGCTTAATTTAGGTATTTTTATATCACCAGGTTACCCAATGTGGAACTGTGGCTGTCCATAGTGGAGCTCTCCCTGTGCTGCCATTTCTATGCAGGACATACCTCTGTTAACTGGGTTTAGGCAGCCCTAAGCATCACAGGGACCACTAAAGGGGTGATCGAGAACTCTTGAAATATCATGAGATCTTTCCCTTCGCATTAAATATCCATTAATGTATTCAAAATTCATGCTGGGAAAATACGTTTTGGAGTGTAGTTCTGTTTTAAAGGAAACATGTCATAAGAAATTAATGGGGGCTGACCTCTCCTTTTGAGAATGCCAGTTCCCTAGCTGCCATGCAGATGCTTTGGCTTCAATACTGACCAAGTAGCTTACCCAGAACAATTTATTAAGATAAGGAATGCTGATGTTTTTTCTGACACCTATTTACAGCATGTTTGTCCAGGTTTGTGACTTTAAAGTACTGAAATCAGACAAAGCCAGCCACATAGCAATGGCAGCTCTCATAATTCTCTACTGACATGTTCAAAAAAAGTATTAAGTATTTAAATAAGTAACATGTTGATCCAGTTCTGCAAACATATGTTGCAATATACTAGTGCATGCTTGATTCCGTGTTTGCATGCTGAGTTATGGAAGCTGGCGCAGGTATTAATAAATATTGCATAACTTCAGTATTATCTTATATTTAGTAACCTACTTTGTTAGAATATTCAGGTTGAGGTGCTAAGTTAGAGCAGAAGTGGGGGAAATCTAAGAGTGAAAGAGCTAGACTACGAAGCAGATGGGGTCAGGACAGGCAGCCACAAGCTACATGAGGAACCCGCACAAGAGGGAGATGTCATACTGCAGCTAGAACACAGCCAGATCTACTTACAAGGACGAGGTGAGGAAGAATGGGACTTGTGTTGATTTCATAATGACACAATTCCACTGGCTTATCAGAACATATCAAAAAGCAGCAAAAAACTTTGTAACTGTCAGTTTGACCAATGTAATCTATATTCAGGTGAACGCCAGATGGCAGTAGACCAATGTTAAACCGATGCTGGTGTAACCTAGCAGTTAAGAAGTAGTATCACCAGCTGTAGTACCATGGCTTGATTTCATGACCTGAAGTAAAGAATCACACTTCTGCCACCATTGTAGTACTTTGACCGGATCTCATGACCTGAAATAAAGATTCCTATGCCTGCCACCACTGTAGTGCTTTGACATGATCTCTTGACCTGAAATAAAGAATGCCACCGCTGCCACCATTGCAGTTCCCTGTCTTGATCTTTTGATTGCACTAAAGAATCCCACTGCTGTCACTTTTGTAGTGCTTGGCGCTTAGACTCTTAATTCAGTAACTGAATCTTGAAGAGATCTTGCCTGCCAAGAGAAATTGCCTCCCATTATATTCGATCTAAGTCTCCCTTAGTACCAGTGAAATAGCACATTAGTTATATTCCCGGTCAGGAGTGCGATGGGACATATCTTGGTTAGATATTTTCCCGTCGCATTCTTTCCTGGGAAAAGCTTAGAGGTAGCAGGTGCTGCAGCCACAACCAGCTGCGGTGTCAACATAGAAAGGAATTTATGCCAACACACAGTGGATCCTTATAATAGTCCAAAAATCAATGGTGAGATCTTGAAGAGATTGGAACTGTTCTATATATCCAGGAAAAATAGAATTTAGACATTGCGCTGCAGTTTAAGCTTAATAACATGATATGAAGATTATTTATCTGCCATTATACCAGCACACCAGCCATCTATTGCATGATGAAGGAGCACTTCGGGGCAGAGGCGTAACTGGTGACCTCAGGGCCCCGATGCAAGAATCCATGAAGGCCAACAAGGCCCCCCCCCCCCAAGAAGAAACAAATTACATTTTTTTTAAACAGAATTTAGACAAGGAAAGAAACCCCCAAAAAATACTCTCCTCTTTCATGTCCCCAGCTTTCCGATCCCAGACCCCACACTCTCCTCTTCCATGTCCTTAGCTTTCCACTCCCAGACCCCACACTCTCCTCTTTCATGTCCCCAGATTTCCACTCCCGGACCCCACACTCTCCTCTTCCATGTCCTCAGCTTTCCACTCCTGAACCCCACACTCTCCTCTTCCATGTCCTCATCTTCCCCTCATCTCCCCCTTCACGTCCCCAGCTTTCCACTCCCGGATCCTATGTCACCTTCGTAGTTCCAGCTCCCTGTCTCCCCTTTTGTGTCCGCAGCAGCTCTCTATTCTGCAGCAGTTCTGCGTGATGAGGGGGCGGGGATAACACCGCTCCCACTCATTGGCTGCTGCGCCGGCTGGATGATACTTCACGCTGCGCCAGGAACAAGGTGAGGGGAGCAACGTGAAGCATGTAGGGCCCAGGACAGGAGGAAGAGGTCCCGGGACTGACATTAGCAGTTACCGGGATAATAAATATCTTGGTAATCAAAGGTTACAAGGGGCTCCTTCCTCCTTTCCTGGGTCCCCTTCAAGTGGCGGAACTCCAGGGCCTGGTCGCGGCTGCAACCTATGCGACCCTGGTAGTTCCGCCACTGCTTCGGGGGCTCTGTAACATTGCTGTTTTCATGTGACAAAAAAAGTGTTGGTTGGTGTGTTGGTGACACTGCTTCTTAACTGCTCACTTACTGTCACTATATTTACACTGTGGTAGCACATGAATGCAAGATGCAGTCTTAGCTGTCTTATACTGCTCCACTTATATACTATTGCACAATGAGACAATTTTGAGTTTGTACTTTCCCACATTCCTGTTGAAATTAGGAAGACATTACCTGTCATAGGTAAAAGTGGTGGCATACCTCATGGGCCACCTCCTGCAGCAACTCCTGAAGCCTATCCCACCTCAACCTAACCACTGAACCATCACATTCTCAAACAATTCATCCCCACACAGCCACCTCCTCATGTATCACTTCCCCCTCCCTTTTAGATTGTAAGCCCTCAGGGGCAGGGCCCTCCTTACCATCTTATCTTGAATTGTATTGTAATTGTAATGTCTTCCTTATATTGTAAAGCTCTGCGCATACTGTTGGTGCTATATGAATCCTGTATAATAATAATAACGCTTAGGCCGCCCCCTGCTTTTTGGGACATGCTGCATTACATATGGGCCACTTTTCAAAATGGGGGGCTCTGATGCAGAAAGAGAGACACTACTGGCAGCTATGTTTGGCACCAGTTGTCTGTAGGTACCGAACAGTGAATTCTTTGCTATAGATTTATACTTTGATTTATTAAATAAAACTATGTGCTTAGTATTGTGTCTACAGAGGAGGATGCATGCACACACTAATTGTACTTTGTATGTTTATAGACTCTGGCATACAGCCTGTCTGGGCAATGACAGTGAAGTCATGGTGTTTGGCGGCAGTAAGGATGACCTGCTCTCCTTGGATACTGTTAGTATAAAGAATAGAATTATGAATCCCTAATGATGCTTTAAAGTGGACTTATTTGTTAAGGAGACTCTGCCACTGCCCATTCACCACACATTCCCCTACTACTCCATTGCTTTGTCGGAGCCCTCACAAAACACATAGAAGGGAATTTATCAAAACTGGAGCAGACAAAATCTGGAGCAGTTGTACATGGCAACCAATCGGCATCTCTCTTTCATTTTCAAATCTTAACTGACCAAACTGAAGAGAGAAGCTGATTGGTTGCCATGTACAACGGCTCCAGATTTTGTCTGCTCCAGTTTTGATAAATTCCCCCCTATGAAAGTTTCTAGGTATGGGAGAGCATGTAGCCTCCACTGAGAATGTAATGACTCGTCACCCGGCTTCCTGATTGGCCAGCTTCCCGACCAATCAGGAGGCTGGGAGGCAAGTCATTACACACCGCCTGGCTTCCTGATTGGCTGGGAAGCCAGCTCCATGCAACTTGGTGATGAGGGAGCATGGAGCTTGCTTCCCGGCCAATCAGGAATTCGGGCAGTGTGTAATGACTCGCCGCCCGGCTTCCTGATACCGACGGTTCCGGTATCGGGATAGGCATCAGGAGCATTTGGGCGAGTAAATACTCGGTATTGGCACCGATAGCTATACTAGTATCAGTACCGGTGCATCCCTAGTTAAAACCGCTGTAAGGTTTTTTTGCCATCTGTTTCTCATTAGGGAGATTTCCCTTTACTTCCTGTCCTGTAGATTAATCAGGAAGTGAAAGGATATCTTTCAAATATGAGGGAAATACCCTGTTATACAGTTGTCACGGTAACAAGTGTCCCAGTTGAAAGATTGGATTGCATCTCTTCCTTTTCTGAAGGATCTAAAACTTCCCCACACTTACCCACACTTCTGTGGTCTGGTCAGTTATAGAGAGTGAATCTCCGTAATGGGAACAGAGCAAAAAAATAACCTGACAGGGGTTCCAGCAACTCCCCACTCTATGCAAATCTACAAAAAAAGGCTTTGCCTTTAGTTATATATTAGGGCTTGTCAGGGGCGCAATTAAACCAGGTTTTGTTTGGGGACTTTGCAATGAAGGAAAAAAAAAATAGTATTAGTACATTCTCAAACAATTCATCCCCACACAGCCACCTCCTCATGTATCACTTCCCCCTCCCTTTTAGATTATAAGCCCTCAGGGGCAGGGCCCTCCTTATCATCTTGTCTTGAATTGTATTGTGATTGTAATGTCTTCCTTATATTGTAAAGCGCTGCGCAAACTGTTGGCGCTTTATAAATCCTGTATAATAATAATAATAATATGTGTCTTTTGTTGCAGGGCCATTGTAATGATTTGCTCATCTTTCAGATACAACCCTACTCTCTCCTCAGGTGAGAAAACGTTCTTCCTTCTGTAGATTATGACTGTCTGCATTGACTGCTTGTTTTATCAGACAAATGTGTTTTCTTCTATATGACAAGCCGCGTTTTTTTACTACTGGAACATTGGCCCAGAAATTTCCTCACTGATATGTATTTGGAAACCACGAAGGTGGTTCAGTGTGTGATTTATCACAGTCATTTATGCTAAACCTTAGGCCTTAAGATAAAGTTTAATCTGCTTATATTTTGCCTTCCCTGGTTCCTTCCTCCCCACCCTCCCCCCCTCATCAACATGCTAATCACATTTTTTTTAATAAAATCTTTTTGATTTCATTACATAGCTTATTTTAGACCCAATGATGACCAATGACCCAAAATGAATACATTTTGGCTTATTGATGGCTAAATTGCAGGAAACAATGGCCAGATTCCAACTTTTTCCCAGATGACTTCGATAAAACATTATTGAACTCTAATCACTGAGGATTCCTTTAATAAAATTGTGAGATAGTAAAACCCCTTGGCCACTTTCACTTCTACTCTCTACTCTCTTTTTTCTTTATCTATCTACTTTCCTTTCCTACTCTTCTCCTCTTTTTCATCTTTCTCGTTTCTTCCCTTACCTTGACCAAAGGCCATCTCTTTTGTACCAAAACTAGATTACTTCCTTCGGCTTTTACTTCAAGGCTGTACATCATTTAAATACAGGCTGTGTAATGTTCTTGTACCCTATTGACCATAATTTGTACTATTTTCTATATCCTTGACTAGGGATATACCGATACTAGTATAAAAAAATATCAGTACTCGATACCGAAATACCGGTATCGGTGCATCCCTTTACTTGACTGTTGTTGAAGTGTCAATAAAGATTTATTGACTTAAAAAAAAAACATTTTGGCTTTAGGTATGAGGCTGGGTTCACACCTAGGCGTATTGAATATGCGCGTTTTCGCGGTAAAAAAACGCTCAACAAACGCGCGTTTCCGTGGGCTACTTGGCTGTATCCCAATGGAAACGCGAGACCAAAACGCCCCAAAGAAGTATATGTACTTCTTTGGGCGTAGGCCGTTTTGTATCGCGTTCGGACGGGCGGAAATACGGCAAGGTGTGAACCAGACCCATTGAATACAATGGGATTTAGATGTTTGAGCGTTTTGTAGAGCGTTCGTCGAGCGTTGAACGCGCTACAAAACGTTCAGTCGTGAACCGGGCCTAAGGAGTGGATGCAGGCACTGATCGGCCAACAGTTTTTCACCCAGGTCCTATGACAAAAGTCAAATGAAAAACCTTTTGTTGAACCGAGTGGTGCCAACAGGGCCGCCCACAGCTTGAAACCCTGCCGATCTGGCCAAAATTCGAGCCGTCAATAGCCAGCTTAATATCTGATATTTGTAGGGGACGTTTTTTATGCATGGTGTATGTATACAGTGTGTTCAGTGCTGTAACATTATATGTTTATTCCCCGGTAAAGGTTGTGTCTGGATGCCATTGGGAAGAACACCTCCGTATTAGAAAACCAGATCTCCTGCCTTCCCATGAAGTTGCAAGAGCAGGCCAGGAAGAGGATCACCTACTGGAAAGCCACCACGTTCAGACACAGCAGGAGGAATCATTTGTGTGATGTTACCTGATCACTTGGGATGTGTAAAATCCCATTGATTGCACTAGTTACTAACCCTAAGCTTGGGGCCAAAAATGTGAAATCAGTCTTAAAGTGAACCTGTCACAAACGTGGCCAATTTAAAGGGAGCATATGATGAATACATGCATAATAGAGGTGGCCTTCAGTGAAAACGGCAGATTTAAGAGATCCATTGATATAGGCAGCCAAAAAAGTTGAACTTGGCCCTGGCCCCTTCCACTGTTCAATCCTACCTTTTGGTCAATGAGGCCCACCTATCACTAGAGTGGCCAATACATAAGCTTGAGTGACAAGATGGGGCTGGTCAAGTCATATACAAATGTCAACTTTGGCTGTAAGGGTGTAGGCTCCATACTCTGGATATGACGATCATTTTACATACAGGTTTTTTTTTTTTTACTGAAAGTATCCTCATATTTTTTCCCCATCATATGCTCATTTTGAACTACTCAAGTTTGTGATAGGTTTACTTTAACCATTTGGTTTTGCTTTAAACAAGCAAAAATTCAACTGTTTTATGCTTAAAGGGACAGTCCACCTAGAACAGATATTTCCGTTTTGAGAGGACGTTGACAGGTTGAATCACCAGCCAAGCAATACTTTCTGGGTACTATGGCGGACCTCTGACTTGAGTTTACAGGTCTGCCCATGAGCAGTACCTATTGTTAAGCAATTTTAGCGCTCCCTGTTGGATTTTCATTTTAAAGAAAGAAGCAGTAGATAGATTGAGACTTCCTCTGCTTTAACAAGAGGAGTGAGGCTCTGTAGCAGTGGTGAGATCTCACCTCTGGAATTTATATATGGTATACATAGATGGATATTCAGCCTTCCAGTGTGTGTCCCTATCTGAAATATCATTTTAAAAGGTCAACACCACACTATGTTATTTGGTAGAGCCTGGATGGGCTCAGCCTTGTGCGTATGGTTTATTTGTTACTTACTCGCCTCTGTACTCTGATTTGCCTATTCAAAGTATTGGTTTGAACTATAGGAACGGGAGGAAGGAGGAGGTCATTGATGTTACTTCAGCCAGGTCTTTGAATTGGGGACCTGCTGCATTAGATGTCTATATAGTGCATACTACACTACCTCCACCCTCCCTTCACCCCAGTGACTTCCATTTATTAGCAGAAAGGAGTTTAAGGTTTAAGGAACTGGTTTAGAGCTGAACTCCAGACATTAAAAAAAAAAAGATCCTTGCAGTGGACCCCTCTGCCTGTGCAATGCCAAGAGTTAAATTCTCCCTAAGTCTAGGGGACGAGGAACAAGCTGTAAGCTGGCCATACACCTATAGGTTATCTGCAGACTTTCTATGGTCAGATGGATAAAGTGCAACAGATTCCTCCATCTACGCTAAACTGTGTGGATGGAGGAATCTCCCACTGGGCCAAGCTTCAGTATCTTGCTAGTCTCCCCGCTGGCTGTCAAAACACCTGAACAATCTGATTGGATGCAGGCACTGTTCAGGTGTTTTGAGAGCCAGCGGGGCCGACCAGCAAGATACTGAAGCTTGGCCCAACGGGAGATTCTTCCATCAACACAGTTTAGCGTAGATGGAGGAATCTGTGCAGGTCCAGGTGCTTGCATTTGGACGCAGACAGTGCAGGACCTACACCTGGACCTGCATGAATGTGCTGGTTCAGGTCGGTGCGTCCCCATAGGATGTACAGGTGGCTGCAAGCAATTCCACGCAGCATCTTTCCCTCCTGGTAGCAGGTCTCCGCACAGGCGTGCACACCGTACGGATATGCACACCCCTGTGAATGAGCCCTTAATCAGCATTATAAGAATGATCGCTGGAAATGTTTTATTTTATGTTACGGGCATCACGGCTGCTCCGTTGGCTTCCACTTTTCTAAGTCTTCCCAGTATGAGCTTCATCCAACCAGACTCCTATAGAAGCTGCAACGTGTCCTTTCGGAGGTCCAGAGACCCCGCGTCTGTGCCGCCGCCATTTTATTTCATATCCGTTTTGATATTATAATATTGTTCCGTTTTCAAGTGTTTATTTTTAATTGTTAAACAGAAAAATGTATATTTTATATGTTTTGTAATGAAAGAGAGTGTTCTAACGTTTATTACATCAGCTCAGAATAAACACTGTCACATGTCACATTTCCTGCCTTGTGTAGTTATGGGAGGTCTCTTCTGTCGTCCTTTCTTTGTGGAATAATAATCTGGGGGCTATTCATCATCATTACAGGGAGTCTGTCATGTTATTAATATAGTATCTCTAGTGTGTTAGTATTAAAAACTAGATCATGTAAGCGTGAAATATAGCATGTGAATGTACCCCCGAGCCAGAAATATAGCATGTAAATGTACTGCAGAGCATGTGAATGTACCACAGAGCCCGAAATATATTATGTGAGTGTACCGCAGAGCCAGAAATATAGCATGTAAATGTACTGCAGAGCATATGAATGTACCACAGAGCCCGAAATATAGTATGTGAGTGTACTGCAGAGCCAGAAATATAGCATGTGAGTGTACCGAAGATCATGTGAATGTACGGCAGAACCAGAAATCTAGCATGTGAGTGTACCGCAGAGCCCGAAATATAGCATGTGAGTGTACTGCAGAGCCAGAAATATAGCATGTGAGTGTACCGAAGATCATGTGAATGTACTGCAGAGCCAGAAATCTAGCATGTGAGTGTACCGCAGAGCCAGAAATCTAGCATGTGAGTGTACTGCAGAGCCAGAAATATAGCATGTGAGTGTACCGAAGATCATGTGAATGTACTGCAGAGCCAGAAATCTAGCATGTGAGTGTACCGCAGAGCCAGAAATATAGCATGTGAGTGTACCGCAGAGCCAGAAATATAGCATGTGAGTGTACCGCAGAGCCAGAAATATAGCATTGCAGAGCCAGATCTGGTCACTCTGATTTTCCCGTCCTAATGAACATACTTCTATAGTAAATGTGGCGCCCAACCCGCAGCCCTTTGGTGCTCAGCTGCCAGTGTTTTCTTTGCTTACTTATGGACACTGAAGTAAAATATGAATTAACCCCATGACGCCAGCCTCATACATATATGGTGCGCCACGGAGATGGGCTTTAATGCCAGGCTGCCACATATATGTGTGCCCGCAGTGTGCTCGCTCTGAGCTCTCAGCACAGTGACCAAGTTGTCACCCTAGGACAGGAAGAATTCTAGGACTCAAGAACATCTCTCCCTCTCCTCTAGCAATGGGCTTGTGCGTGTTCGCAGCTCCATGTGCCGAGCCCGCCAGGAAGCTGACAGCGCCAATCACAGGCACGGAGACATTTCCCGCTCTCTGCAGCTGCGGACCGGAATAATGTCTCAGTACCTGTGATTGGCGCTGTCAGCTTCCTGGTTGGCTCGGCACGTGGAGCTGCGAACATGCCCGAGCCAATCACTAACCAGGAGGAGTTTCCAGTAACCAAAAAAAAAAAAAACCCCCAGAAAACAATGCACCCACCACATCTAGGAGTTGGTGATGATCTGCGCTATATTGCATTAATGAACTGGGCAGCACTGATAACACATTAGTGTGCACAGGAAATATTGAGTTCACTGGATTTCTGATCAGCTCAAGGATTTTTTTTGAAGAGCTATCACAAAATACTTTCCATCAGCATGGTTAACAGACCATAAATGTGCGAATAAAATAGGTTTATTCATAGAATTGACATACCTTTTAAGACCCCCCTATATGAAACCAGCTGACCACCACTGCTCTGCCTTCCCAGCCTCCCCAAGCGCTGGTGCTGTGCACTACTTAGGCCGACCACAAGGTGGCGCTGCGTTACCCTCCCCAGTGCCCTCATCCATCATGGCGGCTCTGTGATCTTGCAGTACGGCCGTGACGCAGAACGCAGGGACTTCAGACGCTGCTGTGACAATTGCAGAGGAGTTTAGGGATGGCGGATGAGAATGAGGAGGCCCCCGCGGATGTGGAGGAGGACGAGGAAGATGGTGAAGAGGAGGACGCGGAGGGCCCGGCGGATGACAGCGTCCCGGCCGAGCGCAGCGGTCACGTGGCCGTCAGTGACGGATCCCGGATGTTTGTGTGGGGAGGATACAAGGTGACAGGCTGGGGCTGCCATAGAGATCAGTATATAGAGCTCGGCACACAGCGCACCCTCCATCACTGTACATCAGTATATAGAGCTCAGCATACACAGCGCACCCTCCATCACTGTACATCAGTATATAGAGCTCGGCACACAGCGCACCCTCCACAGAGCTCGGCACACAGCGCACCCTCCACAGAGCTCGGCACACCCTGCGCCGTCCGCGCAGCTCGGCACACCCTGCGCCCTCCGCGCAGCTCGGCACACCCTGCGCCCTCTGTTGTTATCGCTGTGGTTTATTCTGGGGTCCGTCCTCCAGATGTAGTATAATATATTTTTCCCATTTATTTTCCAGAATGCTCCCGTTCGAGGATTTTATGACTTTTATTTGCCAAGAGATGAAATCTGGATTTACGACATGGAGCACGGAACCTGGTAGGTGCAAGTCGGTCATACACAATGGGACTTTAATTGGTCAGGTCAGCCATCAATATCCGTGTGACAGGGGAGTCATGGGAATGCATTATGGGTAATAACAGCGAGGAAATCCATTTGTCAGCCTTTAAATATATCTATAGCTAAAGTTAGTTTTTTCGAAGTTTAGAAACTGATTAGAACCCGTGGTGAGTTATTTCAGTCTGTGTACCCACTGGGGGGAGAGGGGGATTCACCCCCTCTTTGTCCTGGTGACCTTTGTCAGGGGAACAAAAAATTAACTGGACCAGGAAGTGAAACAGAAATGTGCCCTTCGTGTACAAGAAGGAAAATCTTTGGAAGGGACATAAAGGAAACTCTCCATCCAAATAAGGTGTTTAACGTTTGTTTTCTTTAAGGGCTCATTCACATGGGAGCGCATGCTGTCCAGATCTGCACAGGAGAGACGGTGCCGCATATAACTGCATGCACCCGCCTGTAACTCCCCATGGGAAGACACAGCTACAAGGCGACCCCCCCCCCAACCTGCACATCCATGCAGGTTCAGGTGCCCACACTTGGACGTAGACAGTGTGGCAGCGTGCAGCCGCATCCCATAGCAATGTGCAGGCGGCTTCCGGGAGCAGGTCTCTGCACGGGCATGCATGCCATACAGATGTTCACACCTGTGTGAATGAGCCCTAAAAAGCAACCACAGCCTAAGTATTAAAGCCTTTCCCCTGCCATGCTATATTTCAGGACCCTCTTTATGTGAAAGCAGCGTTCTCTCTGCAGAGATTCCGACGTGTTCCCCTGAGGACTCGAAGCTAGAGCTTTACAACTGGCAAATACAATGCTTCATGCTGCTTGGAGATTTTTGGTTCTGACTCAGCAGGGGGACGTGTTGGACCTCTGCAGAGAGGCGACTACTTCAACACTGAGAACAAGGCTCCTTCTCTGCAGCATGCTGGCAGGGGCTGTGGCTGCTCTCTACGGAAAACAAACTGTAAAACGTTGCACGGCTTTTGTCTGGCTGTACCTGGAATGTATTTAGATGGATTGGGCTTTAAAGGAGAACTATGAGGTGAGTGAAAAGCACTCACCTCATAGTTCTCCTTTAAAGCCCAATCCATCTAAATACATTCCATAGTTCTAGCCGACCTGTGACAATGAGACTGTCACAGGTCGGCTCAGTAGATCGGGAGGTGAGCGAACACATACCGGGTTCGCTCGCCTCTGGATCCTGTCATGGCTCTCTGCCGTGACAGGGGGAGGGGCTGGATTCCCCCTCTCCCCGCTCCGATCTGCCAGCCCTGACTGGCGGAACGGACGGAGAGGGGGCGGGTACAGCTGGCTCTGCCTCTAGATAGGCAGAGCCAGCTGTCACTCACGCAGCTGGGCGGATCCCGTCATCTACGTCGGGATCCGCTGCGGCGTCTCAGTATACTGAGCTTAGGGTAACGGGAGGACGCTAGTTTGTGTCCTCCCGTTACCCTAAGGAGAACTATGGGGAAAAACACTGACCCCATAGTTCTCCTTTTTAAAGTAAAGCCAAATGACTGGGTGCAGTCATTACTATCCCCCCTCCAAAATTGCCAGCTATCTGGCTGTTCTGCTGATTTCCGGCCTTCAGTCCTTTGCATTGCTGACCTGAAAGAAGCATGCAGGTCAGATCCAAATGCGTGATTCTGCACAGGGACTCGGATATGGTATCAAAAGGTTCAGCATGACAGCCAGGCAAACAGCAGCCGCCATAAGTGTTTCCTTTGCTCTGACTTATTTCCCAGCAAGTCTTTTATTCCATGCATAGGAATCGGCACAGTGTGACCGTCTTATCATAGTGTTTATGCGGCTCCGCGTTTCATTCCAGGCAAAGGATGAAGACGACGGGGAACATCCCTCCCTCCATGTCCGGCAGTTGTGCCGCCTGTGTGGACAATGTGCTCTACTTGTTTGGAGGCCATCACGCTCGTGGAAACACTAACATGGTCAGTGGATTTGTAGCAGCCGTTTGCAGAGTTCTTGACAGCCTACATGATATTGAATCTGCAGTCTCAGAACCGTCTCCTCTGTTCCTTTTTTATTGCAGTTATTTATGTTGAATCTGAGCAACAGAGATGGTGATTATTTCTGGGAGAAGGTGGAGTGTAAAGGAACTCCGCCATCACCGAAGGACAAGCTGGGTGTATGGGTGTATCAGAACAAGTGAGTGGCTGCCGTGCCTCGTGTGCTGATATCCTGTAAATGTTAGATGGCGGGCAGCCGTCGGGAAATCATCCAATGCAGTAGATCTTTCATTCTATCTGGTACACACGCACATGCTCACTTGTTTACTGTCTACAGCAAGGACATGCCTTTTCTCTGCAGCAGCTGGGGGCACTGTACTTCAGGGGTCAGCAACCTTTTCCACATTAAAGTGACATTAAACCCTCAGATTTTTTAACATAAACCAATACTGTAATGTGTGCCTTACTGTAATCCATGGTTGTTTCCCTTCTCTTTGCTGCTCTTCCTTTTAAATCTGTATCTGTTCTCATGCTTGGCAGAACTTCTGTTTTGCAGCAGACTGCCTTGCCTCAGGAATGGATATATGGTGTCTGTGTATAGGTTTGTAACCTGAGCCAGCACTACAGGAAGAGGCACTCAGCTGCAAAGGGAAGTTCTCCCCCAACATGAGAAGACATGAGGATTTAAAAGGAAGAGCAGCAAAGAGAAGGGGAAACTACCATGGATTACAGTAAGGCAGACATTACAGTATTGGTTTATGTTAAAAAATCTGAGGGTTTAATGTCACTTTAAGTGCCATGTTCACAAGTGCTAGATATCCGGTGTAGACTCGTACAGCTGTGATAGCAAAAGCTGAAAGACTTGTAGCTCTTACAAGGCTTATTTTTCAGCATTTGCACTTAGATGTACTGCTAATGGCAAGTTAAACTGTTGAATTATTATATAATCATTAATAATGAGTTTAACTTGCCATCAGCAGTACAGCTGTGAGTGCAAAATGGATTAACTGCTGCACACACAAAACGTGTTCAGCCCCAATGCATGCACTCCATACCTCGGAATCTGCCCCCGCGCATGCACTCCATACCTCGGGATCTGCCCCTGCGCATGCATGCACTTCTGACCTCGGATCAGCCCAAATCAACAATCAGCCAGAGCCACAATCGTAATTGAAGAGGAAGTGATGTAGAGCACTTCCGATTCATTCATAACTGGGTACACCATAAGCTTACTATGTCCTCAGTTATTTACAAACACTCAGCGATCAGTACTGAACGCTGGGTGTTTGTACTCCACCCTCCATCCTGACTGCTCCGCCTGTCACAGGAGAGCTCGGCCTACTGTGACAGCTAACAGCTGTCTCGTCCCCACACTACCCCACTTGGCCTTCTGAAAGCTTCTCGCCTCCCCGCTGGGCGCCGGCAGCTGGATCTTGTGTCTCCTCGGTTCCTCGCTGCCTCTGCCGACACAGGCGGGTGAGAGCAGCGGGGATCAGAAGGGACACAGACCGACGCCCAGCAGGGAGGAGAGAAGCTGGGGATGCACCACATTTTCAGCCATTTTGGTACTATCGGCATTTTGCCCATAGTACCATTTTTTTGCAGACGAAATTTCGGTGCATCCCTAAATTTTACCTATCTTTGTTCCGTGTATACACTCGACAGCGGCATAGTGAGGATAACATTGACCCTCTATATAGATCTAGTTGACAATGTGATATTTTTCACCGTTGGATAATATGGCTTTGTTTCCCCCCCCTTGTACTTTCCAAAACACAATGAGATAATAAGCATTCTCCTCATTCCTTCATACTGATAGCTGGGTCACCGCAAACCTCTTCACATTTCTCTTTCAGGCTCATCTACTTTGGTGGCTATGGCTATTTCAGAGAAGATACAGTCGGGACGTTTGAGTTTGACGAGACGTCATTTGGCGTATGTATTCTGTAGGCGGCATTGTGTACATAGATTGCGGTGTAAAGATCACTCTTCTATTTGTCTGCGGTTCTAACTACAACAACAAACTGAGAGCGGTTGGGTGTGTGGTGTTCCTTGTTGAGATGTTAATCATACACATGTACAGATTACATTTGTTTCCTTCCTTTTATTCTATGCACCACTATATACTTGCAGTATATATATAATGCCGTATCTTTTTTTTTATTTTATTAATTTTTTTTAATTGAGAGTAGCCAGAGTCTTCGTAGAAAAGCCTCCCCTCTGCCAGCACGCTGCAGAGAAAGATCCTTGCTTTTTGTAGGGAAGCAGTGGTCTCTCTGCAGAGGTCTGCCACTCCCACTGCAGAGTCAGAGCTCTCCAGTCATGGAGGAGCATGAGCTGTGCTGACTGCAGAGTGATAGGATAGACATACAAATCCTTTGGTAGGTAAAACAGTTTCTTGTATATGTATTTCATACGTGTATGTAGCTTTTTAGCTTAAGTTCAGCTTGGGCACTGGTCCCTTTCTGCTGTGTGTAGGAAGTGCTTTCTCAGGCATAGACATCCAGTCACTGCTGCTGATAGGTAATGGCTGTGGTCCAGTACTGGTACTGGATTTGTGGAAGCTGGGAAGCAGGATCAGGTAAGTGTGGGTGGGGTGGGGGGATTGGGATATTGAGCAGAGCGAGTGTAGGAAGTAGGCTAGGTTATTATTTGGGTTTAGATTTATTTTAAAGAAAACTTGCCGGCCTTCTTTTCAAAGCTCATAGAAACGCTGCCTAACAGATTTGTTCTTTTGGATTGGATGATTTATATTTTTAAGTATAGCCTTCTGATTGTTCCCATGGTCTGGTGTTGCAGAATGCAGGACATCCAAGAGGCTGGAATAATCACGTTTATCTATTGAATCTAGACAGCTTCGCCTGGAGTCGCATTGTACCTACGGTAAGAAATCATTTCAGTCTCGGTCTGCATAGAAAACTTTCACTCGGAGTAACGAGTTTGAAATCAAAGGCTAAACAACAATGTTTTATTGCTTGTAATGGAGAAGAGTTGGCAATCTTTTGAGAAATCTGGGTAGACGATTTGTTATATAGACCAGTGTGGCGTGTCATAGGAAAGAATGAGCATGCAAGGCGATCATAGAAAATCCAGATTATAAGTAAACAAAAACACACACACACACACACACACACACACACACACACCCACACACACACACACACACACACACACACACACACACACTTTACAATATACGGAAGACATTACAATACAACTCAAGATGAGCTGGTAAGGAGGGCTTACGTATTATCTACTTATTGCTCCTAAAGTTACATAGTATTTGAGGTTGAAAAAAGACACAGGTCCATCAAGTCCAACCTATAGCGTGTATGCATGTGCATTTACATGTGTGACTGTAGATTAGTCCATGTGCCATCTCCTTCTTAAGTGTACCTGTACCCCTGTATATTACGGCCTCTGAGGAAATCATCCAAATGCTTTTTGAATGATTCAACACTCTTGGCTGAGATCACTGCTTGCGGCAACGAGTTCCATTCCCTGACCGCTCTTACTGTGAAGAAGCCCTTACGCCCCTTGTGCTTGAATTTTTTTTTCTCCACTAATTTTAGGTGGTGGCCTCTAGTCTTTGTTATGGAGGTTACCGTAAAGAGTTTATTAGTGATGTTGCTATCACCATTGAACAGCTTGTACAAGAAAATCATATCTCCCCTTAGTCTCCTCACTTCCAGAGTAAACATGTTTAGATTTAGTAGCCTTGTCTCGTAGCTTTGGTCCTCCATCTCCTTAGCTAATTTGGTTGCCCTTCTCTGGACTCTCTCCAGTTCAAGGACATCCTTCCTGTGGACTGGTGACCAAAACTGGACCACATGCTCCAGATGAGGCCGAACCAGCGATCTATAAAGTGGCAACATGATAGCCTTGTATATAGGTTTGATAATGGAGAAGGAAATGATTGCATGTCTATAGGCCACCTCTGACCTGTGCAGACTTTCCCATTCTCAGAGGGGGAATCATTCAATCAGCATGGATTTCCCAGATGCTTGAGGATATTATTCAGAGATGGGACTACTGTTGGGTCCTTTGCATAGGGAATAAGTGTACACGCACGGCTAGTGCAGTTGCATAGGTCTGTGTCATGACTTGTATAGATTGGTTATGTGTGGTCATAGGTTTCATCCATCGTCTTATGTCTTGTACTTTGAGAAACACTGCATCCTCTGTCCATCTTACTTTACACCCAATTACTGTATACGTTCACACCTGAGCATTTTGTAGCGCGTTCCTACGCTCTGCAAAACTCTCAAACACCGAAATCCCATTATTTCCTATGGGTATGGTTCACACCTGGGCGTATTACAGGCCGTATGAACGTGCTACAAAACGCCCTACGCCCAAAGAAGTACAGGAGCTTCTTTGGGGCATATTTGCCACGCGTATCCATTGGGATACAACCAGGTAGCCCTCGGAAACGCACGTTTGTCGCGCGTTTTTTACCGTGGATCGCGGTAAAAACGTATTGGATACGCCTAGGTGTGAACCCAGCCTAAAGCCCAATTGAACTTAATTTAAATTAAAACTAGAGGTGTGCCAGGTCTTACAGTTCATTTTGTTTAGAAAACCACCACAGCTTGAGTAGAAAAGCCTGTCCCTTGCCAGCATGTTGCAGAGAAGGACTCTTGCCCTGTGTGGGGAAGCAGTGGTCTCTTTGTAGAGGTCTGACAGGTCCCCCGCTGAGCTAGAGATCGCCAGTTAACATGGAGCATGAGCTTTGCTGATTGCAGAGCTATAAGGTTACCTGGGTGTGTCAGACCTCTGCAGAGAGGCCTCTGCTTTCACACAGAGAGCAGAGGCTCTGCTGCATGCTAGCAGGGAACAGACTTTTCTGCTTGCTGTTGCTGCATTTGAAAGAAAATGAATTGTAAGACAATGAGCACCTTCTGTTTTCATGCATCTGGAATGTATTTAGCTGATTTTAAATTGAAAATCCAATTGGGTTTTGATCCCGGTTCTAGCACCAGAGAAGTCAGAATGACCTATAAACTGAAAGTGCCGATATTCACTTCAGAACAAGTATTGATGGCTATTAATTCTACATTTCTTTCCAGGGTAAGTGCCCCTCTCCGCGGGCGGCTCACGCTTGCGCCACGGTAGGAAATCGAGGTTATGTTTTTGGCGGCAGATACAGAGTGAGTAGCGGCGAGATCTGATGACTTGTCTCTGCGTCTCCCAACACGATGTCTCTTTATGAAAACATCATTTCACCCTTCTCTAGGACTCCAGAATGAACGATCTGCACTATCTGAATCTGGATACCTGGGAGTGGCATGAAGTGTAAGCAGTTTGCCTTTTTTTTTTTTTACGAATCCTCTGCAGTGAGAGCTCTGCTTTTCATATTGGGTTTTGCTGAATTCCAGGTAAACAGCTAAATTACAGATCAAATAGATATATATGGGAGCCGTTTTACCTGCCAAAGAATTTGTATTTCTGTCCATACTGTCTGCAAATGTACACAGCTGTGCCACACAGCCAGATTTGTCAGGGCAGCAGACCTGATTTTCTCTGACTTAACCTGTAGGTGTATGGCCAGCTTATCTGCAGACTTTCTATGGTCAGATGGAAAAAGTGCAACAGATTCCTCCATCTACGCTAAACTGTGTGTATGGAGGAACCTCCCACTGGGCCAAGCTTCAGTATCTTGCTAGTCGGCCCCGCTGGCTGTCAAAATACCTTTAACAGAGCCTGCATCCAATCAGATTGTTCAGGAATTTTGACAGTCAGCGGACCGACTAGCAAGATACTGAAGCTCGGCCCAGTGGGAGATTCCTCCATCCACACAGTTTAGCGTAGATGGAGGAAGCTGTTGCAATTTTTTCATTTGACCATAGAAAGTCTGCAGATAATCTCTAGGTGTATGGCCGGCTTTACAGGTCTTGTCCCTCCCCTGGCCTGTGACAGGACAGAGAAGGAGAAGCAGTAGACTGATGAGCTCATCTCTCTGTTGTCCTGCTCTCTTCCTATTGGCATGCTCCTTGCATTGCAGTACAACTGATTGGCTAAGCTTTGCTGTAATGGGATTGTAAGAGGCTGATACCAAGCCAAACGCATATTGTTAGATGTATACCGGTAAATGAAAACAGAGCTGCATTAAGGTGCGTCTTTTATAATTGCCTGGAGTTCAGCTTTAAGTGACCATTTTTCCCATACAGAATGGAAGCTGCCATTTTGTACATTTACAGCTAATACATTTACTAGGATCCAGGGTCTGCCTCTTTGGTCCTTCATTGCCTCTATTTCCTTGTCATAGGATTACACAAGGTGTTATCCCAGTGGGAAGGTCTTGGCATTCGTTGACAGAAGCTTCACCTCATACTCTTTTTCTTTTTGGAGGATTTACCACTGATAAGCAACCTTTGAGTAAGTGACTGACATTACTAACCATGCAAAGGTAATGAGGTGCAATGAAAATGCTTAAGGGCCCCCCCCCCAAAACGCCGCCCCCCCCCCCCCCCCTGTACAGTCTCCTTTCCTCCAGTGATCAGACCGCAGTAGTGTAACTTAACTATAACCTGTAGGCACCAGGATTTACATGATTGTCATTTCTGAACCAGTGTCTTGGGCCGGTTCACACCTGGGCGTTTTGTAGCGCTTTCCTATGCTCTGCAAAACGCTCAAACACCAAAATCCCATTATTTCCTATGGGAATGGTTCACACCTGGGCGTATTACAGGCCGTATGAACGCGCTACAAAACGCCCTACGCCCAAAGAAGTACAGGAGCGTATTTGGCGCGCGTATCCATTGCGATACAGCCAGGTAGCCCTCGGAAACGCGTGTTTGTCACACAGTAAAAAACGCGGTAAAAACGTGCGACACGAAATGCACGACAAACGTTCATATTCGATATGCCTAGGTGTAAACCCAGCCTTAGTCCAGGAAGTAGATGCTGGCCCTGGATGATGGCCCCAGCAAATGAAGGCATTGCCAGTGGGAGTACTGTCATCCCTGCATATGTTAGTTACCCATTATACTGCACTTACCATGACAAAATCTATCTGATGTGAAGTCCAATTTACATAGTGAAGTGAGGATGAAGAGCTTACACGTTTTAAAGCTGAACTCCGGCCTTGCCTTCAGTCGTGCACAGTTGTACCGGCTCCTCTCCTGCAATGACATTGCTTCCTCTGATTTGTACTCAGGTGACACGTGGCTGTACAATCTCAGGACGAATGAGTGGATTCCTTTCCAGAGCTGTCACGCTGATAAACCCAGGTAACATATATGGCAACATCCTTTCTGGTCCTCACATCCTTGGGACATCCTCTGTGTGTGCAGACAAAACTACACAAAAATGCGATAGGGGAACCAAAAACAAAACTTTGCTTGCAGCGTTTAGAGGTGTCAAACTTTGCTGCTTGCCTGCAGGCAGAACTAGAGTCCGTTACCTCAGCTTTAGGCCAAGATGAAAGGAATAGCCATTATTTGGCAGAGGCTTAAAGGATCAGTCCACTCAGTACTGATATATTTTAGTGTTCTGATTAGATATTCCCCCTTGCTCAGAAATATGCCTCCATGCCTGTATTTCTATCCTGGTGTACGGTCACATGTAGAGGCCCTGTATTTCTTTAAAGAGTAGTGTATGGTCTGTACACCAAACTGCAGCCCTGCACTGAGCATTTTGAATAATGCTTGTAAATACCGAGCACTCATTGGTCAGCTGACCAGCGAGAAGTGCTTCTCATTGGTCAGCGTGGTTAGGTGACCAATGCTGACTGTTGTTCAAAATGCTCCGTGCAGAGCTGCAGTTTGGGCTATGGACCATAGACCAGCTTCGGTGGGAGGGGTATACGGTGGTTTCCACAAATTGACCAGTGAGGGTGGGGAGAGGAGGAGGCAGATTTTTGGGGGTTATTTCATTCTCACACTTGGTAAGAAAATGGAATTAGCCTCTAACATAGGGAATATATGAAGTATACATCATTATGAGTGTGTCCAGTGCCTCCTGGGCTGGGGGATCTCGTGAATGCATGTACATCATACTCACCCCGTGTGTTTAATAATATGGATGTGACTATAAACCTCATTAATGTGTTTATCCAAAGTAACAATACATTCATTTTACATTCCTAGGCTGTGGCATACAGCATGTGCCACTAAAGAGGGTGAAATATTTGTCTTTGGAGGATGTGCCAACAATCTACTCGCCCATCACAAAGCGGTAATGTTACACATGACGTAGTTCCGGAGCGGCCTTTCAAATTGATGGGACGTTTGATGATGTTTTTCTCTGTACAGGCTCATAGTAATGAAGTGCTGGTGTTCTCTGTTCAGCCAAGGTCTCTTGTAAGGTGAGTGTTATAAAAGGTTTGGGAACACGATTTCCTAAAATGATTCTTTAATACGCTATACAGTGGTACCTTGGTTAACAAATGTAATTTGTTTCACGATTCTGGTCGCGAACGGAATCGAACTGTGTTCAGACCGCAATATCACCTAGAGCAGTGGTTCTCAACCTTTCTGGTGCCGGGACCCCTTGGTAACATTTGCCAAGTTGTGGTGACCCCCAACGGTAAAATTTAGGGTTGACGCGGCTGCTGCAGCGACATCTGGCGGCGTTGCGGGGAGAACTGACACTGCTGCGCTGGGAGAGGGCTGAGGAGGACTCTCACCTAGCACAGCAGAAATCACACAGCGACCCACAGGATGAGAACCACTGGCGTAACAGCTAAAATGGCAAACCATATAACACAAGCCAAGGGTGTCAGCTTTTATTATTAATAATAATGATGATAATCACTAGATGGGGACCTGATGGAGAACTGCAGGTCCCCCCTCTGCTGATTGACAGCAGCAGCAGTGGGTGGGTGCAATAGCTAGTTTGCTATTGCAAAGTGAAATAGCCAATAGGAATATAGCTATATATTCCAATGCTGATTTTTTTTTTCTGACTTACGGCGGCCGGGGCCCCGATGTCCGAAATAAAAATGTAAAAACGATGGCAGCGAAAGGTTTACTCTGCTCGATCGAGCAGATTAAACCTTTCCGGTAGAAAGTGTTTCTCTCCCGCTCGGCCGGGAGCCGCTATCTAATAGCGGGAGACTCCTGGCAACCCCTGGCAAATTGTCATTCGACCCCCATAGGGGTCCCAACCCACAGGTTGAGAACCGCTGACCTAGAGGAAGCCACGACCGTGTGTCAGAGCGGGGAAGATGGCTGCGGTTGTGTTCGTCACCCGATGCAAAGTTTGCAAACGGAAGCAAAATTTTGCCGAACTTCCTGTTCGCGAGCCGAGGTACCACTGTATTGCTAAACATTTGTGGACACCTGATGACATCTATATTAGCTTGTTGGATATCCTCTTCTAATATCATGGGCATTAATATAGCTTTGTTCCCCTCCCACGCCCATGTGGCTACAACCGTTACATGGACTCCCCTGGGAAGGTTTTTCACAAGATTTTGGAGTGTGTGGGAATTTGTGGCCATTCAGCTTAAGGCTCATCACACATGTTACAATCTGACTATATATAGTCAACTTTAGATCTACCACAGCTATGTAATATGTGGACCTACCTAAACTATTCAATTTAAATCCGATCAGGCAGACCCCTGCACTACATACTTGTTGGTAGATTTAAAGAAGATTGTAATTGGGCATGGTGAGCTTAAAGAGCATTTGTGAGGACAGGAGCTGGTGTTGGATGAGAAAACCTTTTTGGATGAGTAACCTTTTCATCCCATAGTTCTCTTTAGGGTCACGGGAAGGACATATACTAACCTCCTCCCGTGACCCAAAGCTCAGTATAGATCTGGCTATAGCTCGCTATATACTGAGAGCGCTGCAGCCGGGACGGGTCCTGACAATACTGTCGAGATTCACCCAGCTGATTAGATAGCCAGCTGTGCCCTCCCGTCCGTTCCTCCAGGCAGTGCGGGGAGCAATGACTGACAGTCACCGCTCTCTGCAGGAAGATGATCCGGAAGTGAGCGAGCGACTGTATGTGTTCGCTCACTGCCCGATCTTTAGAGTCAACCTGTGACAGTTTCAATGTCGCAAATTGGCTGTAACTATGAGGATGAGTGTAGTCCACTCGCCTCATAGTTCCTTTAATCCTAAAATTGTTTCAGGGCTCTGTATAGGCCACTCAAGTTCTTTCATAATAAAACTATTCTTTAATATTAATAATGTGGACACCTATATGAGCATTTTGGACATCCCATGGGCATCAGACTCTGGTGAAGGCGCTCTACTGTTCCAGCATGACTGAGCCCCTGTGTGCAAACTGTTACCACAAGGCTGGAAGTTCAGTTGTCTAAAATGTCTTTGTATGTTGTAGTATAACAGTACCCTTCACTTGAAACACCTCAATACCTGATAATAATAATCTAGACACCCCTTCATATTATCTTTAGTCTGTGTTATTAGTGGCACATAGTTACAGAGTCTCTCCTACATACACACATCTGACATTATTAAGTCCATGCAAAGCTCAATTCTATTGAAGAATACATTTTAATATACTACAGTCAGATGGGTGAGAAAACTCTGATTGCTACCTGCACTTGTCCTGAATAACGCCACATACGGAAGAGGCTGACCCTGGGTTCTGATGCGTTTCTCATTGATTTCAGGCTTTGTCTAGAGACCGTAATCCTCTATAAGGAGATCCTGTCTGGCTCCCTGGACTGTCTACCCAAACATCTCCTCCACAGCATCCATCAGAGGTTTGCCAGTGTCAACACGTGTGGCTCATGAGAACCAAACCAATATACAGCTGTATATAGTGATTGTATTTTTAGTGTTGTGTTTTTCCTGTTTTGGCTCGGTAGAGTTCCTACTTTAGTGTAAATATATTCAATAAATGTGGAGAATTTAGAATGTCTATGTAGTCTGGGCTACTGCTGATTCTCAGTGTGTTTTGCTGAACTGAAGGACAGATGTACCTGGTGAAAAATAAAAGGGAGGTGCTGTCCCAGTTAAATCCCAAAAGACTGGCCCGAATGAGCACCCTTATGTGTCTGTGCTGACCAGTGCATCCTAAAGGGGCTTGTTCACACCACATGCAGTGCATTCCAGCACAGTTAGTGGCCAGAACGCACTAATTAACCCCTTCGTGACGGGAGACGTACACTGTACGTCCAGCCACAAAGGGACCAAATGACTCGTCACGTACACTGTACGTGACGAGTTATTTGCTGCACTAGAAGGCTGCAATCCGCTGAGAATCAGCGGTTACCTTTCAGTAATAGATGTCTAACTATCTAGAGATCCATTACTGAAAGGGTTAACCTTTTTCAGACACCCGATACCTTAATATCGGGTGTCTGAGAGTCACAGCAAAGCAGACACACATGTCGGCTTTTGCCGGCATTCTGACAGCTCGTATAGATCGAGAGATATCTCTCTCAAGCTATACTGGCTTTTTTTTTTTTTTTTCTTTTGACTTTCAAGAATAGATACAAAATGTTATGTATTAGACACATAATGTATCTATTCTTGAAAGTAGAATGTTTAAGTTTTCTGAAACATTCACTGACAGCTGAATCCTGAACTGCTGCAGGATCAGTGTCACTAACTTATTATCGGCTGTTCTGAAGTTTGAAGCAGCCTGATAATAAAAAAAAATTTATTAATTTATCAAGCAGTAATAGTGAGATTAATTCACAATGACTGCCTGATATAATTAAATAAAAATAATTTGTCAGTATAAAAAAAGTGAAAAGTGTAAATAAATTAAAAAAAATAGTGAAAAGTGTAAAAAAATTAAAAATAAGGGACAAATAAATGAATGTATGTATTGCATTTTTTTTTAGCTGTGCTGGTTTTGTTAAAAAAAAATACTACAAATCAAAACTGGGAAAAAAAGTTTTTTTTTACGTTTTTTCCTCTTTTTTTAATTTGTATTTGTCCTAAGTGAGGCGTTAGACACACATATGTGATATAAATATATAGCCCTATCTGTCCTCTAAAAAACAATATATAATATGTGTGGGTGCACTTTGTAAGAAAGTATATTACTGACGTGGAAGAATCACACAGCAAAAATGTCAAAAGTGTGTCAGTCATTTACAAACAGAAACCAAAAACAAGCTCAGTCATGAAGGGGTTAAAGCCTCCTGTGTTCTGGGGCAGGAGGGGGCGTGGCGGTGCAATGCAAGTCAATGGCACTACACCATGATTGCCTGTACCAGAACATGTGGCATAGCAATGTCTGCGGTCTGGTGCGCAAAAAAAATAGTGCATGCGCTATTTTTTGCAACCGGACCAAAGGCATCGCTATGCCACACGTTCTGCAGGAGGCGTGGCACCATTGACATTAATGGAATTGCCCCACCCCAGAATGTAGGAAAGCCTGCTCTATGCAATCTAGTGGTGTGAACAAGCCCTCAAGTGAAGATTTGCTATCTTGTAGGGGACATCTAGTTGTGCCTAAGAAGTATTAACGTGAACTTTTACCTTTTGTTTTTTTGTATTGAATTTCTCCTGAAAAATAGCCGAGTGTTTCCTGACATGACTGTGCCCTCAGTATAATATATGTAGCTGCACAGTGTTATCATCTAAGTCACTTCTGCCTCTGATGAGATAGGGTGATGCCACTACTGTGCTTCTCTGCCTTCTCACTGGAGAGGAAGCTGGACCTGCAGTGCAAGGATCTCACTGCTATTGTTTATTGGTGGATCTGTGCTCCCTTCACCTCTCCTGCTACCTCTTGAACATTATCCCATCAGTCATCAGGGAAGTGGCTCTGACCTTTTTTTTGACACAGCTTCTGGAGTTCAGATACTCTATAAACAAATGGTTGTGTTTTATTTTCTAGGACGGGGTGAGCACACCGCAGACACCTTTTATCCCTGGCTTATCAGGGAGGAAACGGTACCCTAACAACATTTTGTAACAGGTCTGATCCCTATACAACTTGGCCAGTTGTGTCTGGGAGAGCCCCACGTGTAAGCTGGCCATAGCTGGCTTGACTTGCCAGATTCCTGCAGAAAATCGAGTTGTAGGTGGCCCTGTCAGCACCAACTAGCTCCACAAAAAGTAATTTAAAAATCAACTAAAGCTAACCATACACCTGCAGCTTTTCTATGGTCAGATGGAAAAAGTGAACAGATTCCTCCATCTACGCTAAACTGTGTGGATGGAAGAATCTACCACTGGGCCAAGCTTCAGGATCTTGCTAGCGCTGGCTCTCAAAATACCTGAACAATGCCGGCATCCAATCAGATTGGCTCTCAAAATACCCGAACAGAGGAACTGACTAGCAAGACACTGAAGCTTGGCCCAGTGTGAGATTCCTCCATCCGCACAGTTTAGCGTAGATGGAGGAATCTGTCGCTCTTTTTCCATCTGACCATAGAAAATCTATAGATAACCTATAGGAGTATGGCCGGCTTTAGACAGGTAAAACATTGAGTCAAACAGAGACTGCGTCCTATCAGATGCATTGACTGTTTCAGCTATTCAGACAGCTGAAGGCACAGTCACTGTTTAGGGTATTTAGCGACTGACCAAATACAACAGCCGGTGATGAAGATTCCTCAATCCATGGATAGTCGCAGGGATGGAAGAATTTTTATTTTCTTTTGTTCAGGCACAAGGGCCGAACAAGAGAGATCCGGCCATGTTTGGCTGTCCCCTGTCTATAGGTGCTTCTACTTGTCCCTGAGGATCACTTTAGAGACAAATTTTTTCAAATGAAGACTTTGAATCGACTTCTTAACATTTTTAATACTTGTTTTTAAACAATTTCTGCTGCCAGTATTCTTTCTTTTCATTAAATAAAATCTTGTGCGCTTTTAGTGCAGGAATAGTAGTTTGTGTACGTAGGAAAATCTCTGTACACGATTGTGACATTGCTTCCAGAGGGAGACGGATATCAGTGCACACAGATGTTTGGACACTTCAAACACAAGTGAAGGACAAGAATAGACTGACAAGCTATTCGGGTTGATTGTATTGCAGCAACAACCTGCACCCTGTTATGGTTGCGTTAAGCTGGCCATACACTATTTGCGTTTGATGGTTCTTGATGAACCGGCTGAAATTCGCACAACAGGTGCTTTTGACCGGTATCCCTCAATTACCTATTGAAAGGAACAGAGTTGGCAGACAATGAGCTGCTGGCTCTGTTTTGGGTATTCCGACGATGGCCATCGTCAGCATACAATGAAGAGAGTGGGGAAATTCCTCCATCATTGTATTATTTTCTTCCTTCAACTCCTAATGCAATGCACATGTGACTAAGGTTCACAGAGAAGTACTTCTGTACACAAAGCCTTACTGCATGGCCTTGCAACCAAATTACAGTTAGCGGCAGACTGTTTGCAGTAGATCCCCATGGTCTATGGCTTCTTAGATTGGAATTAAGGACAATTAAAAGAGAACCTTTTTATCCCATTGTTCTCTTAAGCGTCATGGCAGGACATATACCAACCTCCTCCCGTGAGTCAAAGCTCAGTATATAGCAGCCTATTGCCCTCTATATACTGAGAGTGCCGCAGCCGTGATGGATCACAACAATACTGTTGAGATCCACCAAGCTGGCTGATTAACAGCAGGTTCTGCCTATCTGGAGGCGGAGCCAGCTGTGCCTGAACCCCTCCCCTATTCAAATCCTCCACTCAATCTCTGTGGGGAGTGGTGACTGACAGTCACCACTCTCGGCAAGGAGATGATCGGGAAGTGAGCGAGGGATGGTATGCGTTCGCTCACTTTCAGATCTATAGAGTCGACGTGTGACAGTTTCATTGTCACACATCGGCTCTAACTATGAGGATGAGTGGAAATTACTCACCTCATAGTTCTCCTTTAAGCCCTGTAAAAACAGTGGCTGTGTTTACAAACGATCCCCCTTTAAATCTGCTTGTGTGCTCTTTTAAAACTGTGTGGCAGGGGTGTCCCACTGAGTACCCTCTCCAATCAGCAGTGGGTTGTGGAGGTTTGAAGAGGGTGTTTTTCAGCTCCCTCCTAAAGCCTGGCCATACACCCGTCAATTTCTTTCATTCAACCCACGGGCTGAACAAAAGAAATTGACGCGATTCCTCCATCAACACAAACAGCGTGTCGATCAAGGAATCGCCGCCGTTTGCATTGTATTCTAACAGGTGCTGCCGGCACCTGTCAAAATACCCAATCAGAGCGGCCAGCTCATTGGCCCTGATCACACAAAGATTCAGGCCCGGCGCTACTGCAAGGCAAGCGGCCGCCTGAGGGTGAGGGCGGAAAAAAACAGTCAAAATGCCCCGATGCTTGCGCTATGTTTTTTTTTTTCACTTACCTTCGGTGCAGGAGAGCAGCGGCGAGTCAGCGCTAGTCCGGTGGGAGGAGCTCCAGGTGGGGTCCTAATTTAGCTGGCCAGCGACTGCCAGAGGATCCCGACACACGAGGCACCTCTGGCAGTAGTCGGACGCAAAAATGCAACTTTGCCTGTCTAGGCAAAAATCCTAGCATCGGCCCTGCAAAGATTTTCCAGCAAGCTCCTTTGATCAGCTGATCGAGGAATGCCAGCTGAAAGGTAGCCAAAAGCCCCACACACTGCGAATTTTGGCCGGTAAATTAAAAACCAGCCTTAATTCAGCCAGTGTATGGGCACCTTAAAAGGCAATTAAAGTGGAACCTTTTCCTAAATTTACATGGTCGGGTTAGAACCTTTACCAAGCTTATTCCACTGTTTGTGTTCACACTGGGAACGTTTTCTCTCTGGTTTGTGTCACCAGGACAGGCAGTGAAGGGAAATCTCTCCAATGTGGACACAGGCAGCAATAATAATAATGTTTTCACATACAAAAAAACTTTTTTTTTTGGCTGAAGTCACATTTTACAATGTCCAATTTTAACTCACAAATAAGAATTTCTACACCTTTCTATTAGGATTTTGTACCTAACAAAAATTCCACCTTTTCAATGACATTTTTTGAGCCGTAGCCCGTTTTACCCCCGTTTTCTGCTGCCCCTGAGGAATTCAGAATGTACATATATACAATCACTTTGATACGACACTCATTTCTTTTTAGCATTAAGTAGATTAGGAGCTGATACTTTCACCTTTCCTGGCATGTTTCTGGACAAATCTGTGTCCTGCAAGACAAGGGAAGTCAATATTAATGACAGATCGGTCAGTGACGTCTAGATACAGACTGTAGACGCTGGATATGTTTAAATGTCTCCAAGACGAACATTTCCTACCTTCACGCTGCGTAATAAATCTTTCTCTCTAGAGGAGCAATCCCTGTAATGCATGAAGCTGTTCAGTGCCGTCTTCGCAGCTGCGGGGGAAAAAAAAAACTTTAGCCGCTCAAGTCTTTTAATGGGGAAAAACAAAATATGAAAGTCACCTCAAACATGGGCAAGTTACACAATTACACTATACTTTCCTGCAAAGAGAAAACAGGAAGTAACAAGTCTATACTTTTCGGGTGGCTTTACACTTGCATTGCAGTAACTTATGGTAAAACGTGTGTTTTATACGGGGGTGCTGTAACACAATTTGTGCCTAGCCTTTCATTTGGTATAACACCCCAATGGACAACAGTAGCCTGCAAAGCACCCATACAGCAGTGCACCACACTGTGCAAGTGCAGAGCCTTACAGCATGGGCTGCCCTAATGCAATGCACATTAAAGCGGATTTCTAATCTTTTTCTTTTCCCTCACGGTTTTTGCCATTATGTGTATGTATGCACAAATATGGCAGACTTCCCTACCAAAGGGCCCCTCCTCCAGTGATGAGATGGCTCCTCCCTTGCTTAATCTGCTTTTGGGTTCAGAGTCTTTAGCCATCTTGATTGCCCAGCCAGTTACGACGTAGCACCTGCATGTATGCATGGGAGTTCATTCCTCCCGGTACCAGACGGATGCCAGGATTGTACACCGAGCTGTGTATAGGTGGCTCAGTATCCATTCAGAAAAAAACAATGCTGGCAAGCAGGTAAGACTTTCTTTTTTGGTAGAAGACCACAAGGGAATTTATGAAAGCAATTGTGACAGTTTTAGCCTCTTAGATCATTTTTTGTTATGTGCAAATCTGTTTAGCCGCTCCTTTTCACATGTGCACCTGTTTTGACCAGAGCTTGCGCCATTTTCTCAATTGCACACGTTTTGCGAAAGTTCGCAACTGTTTACACCTGCTACTGTCTGAAACTGGAGCATCAGCTAACAAAACAAATTCAACTTAAGAAGTCCCCATGACCACTTCTTCAAGAAGCGACGGTTAAGCTTTTTGCCTGGAGTTGCGAGTCTTCTTCCCTGGAGACTATTTACCGGATTTTTCCGTCTATAAAAGACGCCCCTATGTATAAGACGCCCCCAACTTTTCTTACCCAAAATTCCGAAATCAATATTTTAATTGGTATAATGCATCACACTTACCTCAATCACGTTATGCTCCGACATCACAGCTCCGGGCACTGGCTACACGCCTGACGTCAGGTACAAAAGATTTATGATCGGATTACAGAGACAAGATAACAGTTTTCCTCCAATCATAAATCTTTTGTACCCGACGTCAGCTGTTGCTGGGGAGAGCGGATTACAGAGCCACTCTCCCCAGCAACAGCTGACGTTGGGTAAAAAAGATTTATGATTGGAGGAAAACTTATCTCGTCTCTGCAATCCGAAGTTTTACTTGTGAGGCTACGGTCATTTGCAGTGGTATCGGCACTTTCTCGGCCCCCGTGTATAAGACGCCCCTCTATTTTTAGGTAAACATTTTAATGAAAAAGTAGCGTCTTATACACTGAAAAATACGGTGATCTAATTTATAAACATTACACCAGCGACATCAATCTGGCACAAATATATCCCATGCGACCATATGGGAGATCAAACACTTGCAATTGCCATGATAAATTCCCCCCCAGTCTCTTATGCAATAAAAACCTTCCTGCCAGCAAAATAAAAAAAAAAAAACAGTTCCACTTCAATTGACTAGAAAGGTATGGAGACTCCTAATAGAGACTTGGTAGAAAAGTCATTTGCACTCCAATGAGAATTTCGGTCAATGTTCTTTATTGACAAAAGAATTGTCACATCCTATAGCAGCAACGTTTCGGAACCGTATAGGTCCCTTCTTCAGGCAAACAAAGTGTAGTGCCTGAAGAAGGGACCTATACGGTTCTGAAACGTTGCGGCTATACGATGTGACAATTCTTTTGTCAATAAAAAACATTGACCAAAATTCTCATTGGAGTGCGAGTGACTTTTCTACCACGTGATACTGATCCGCAGAGGCATCTGCTGTCATCTCAGCACCCACCCATTATCTTGGGTTATATCCCGTCAGGAGTGCGATGGGATCTACTTGAATTACTAATAGGAGAGAGATTTGCCAGCATACATGCAGTCTCTAGGATTGTGCAGCAGATAACTGTATGAACAGATCTATGACACACCATGAAGACTCATATCAAGCTGCAGGGGCATCCAGTTGGTAGTTTTTCCTACTAAATCTTACCTTTTCCTTTTTTCTGTGTTCCTGGAGTTAATTTAACTTTATATCTAGAAAAAATAAAAATAAATGAACATATATATTTACACATCATTCAGAACATAAAAAAGTAAATATACAAAAACCCACCAAGATGAAAAAAACTGTTTTAGGATCTTTCTGAGAACACAAGTGTTAGAAAAGTGTCTTTGTGATTCATAAGCACCCCCTTGAAGAACAGGACTTGTATCCCTCAGTTACACAAGACAACCCCCCCCCCCCCCCCTAAAACCACAGCTTACTAAGCACGATCCTGTGCCATAAGATGTGATTATGTTTTAATGTGCGCTTCTCATTTCATGGTAAACTCACTTGTTATTGACCAAGGCAGTGTAAGGTGCACAGAATGGCACAGAAAACAGCAGGATGTCCTCTGCATCTGGCTGACCAGTCAACGAGTCCAAAAGATTTTCTGCTTCCTACAGGAAGGTAAAATAAATTACATCAGCAAAGGTATAATGATAGGAGAAAAAAAGTAACTCAACCAGTTCCATTCTGCTAGTATGTTAAACAACTACACCTAGAGCGCACATTTCCACACCTAGAGCGCACATTTTCTGTTTTGGTTGGAATGGCTCCAACAGGTGCCTTTAGCTCACACTCTACTAATGGCTCTGAGGCTGCTTGCAGCGCGCCTACTGATGGTGCCGACATCTGCAGCTTAGAATCATGTTGCCCTCTGCATATAAAGTCTATTATGTCATTGGAGTCCGCTTTAACACAGCTGTGTGCGGATCATTTACCCTTTTGGCTGAGATTTAATTATAGCCATGCAAGACTTTATGGCCCAAATCATGCTTTGTAGACCACAAAGGCCACAAGCCCGTTACCGATCCTCAGGCTTTTTTTTTAGCTTGGTATGGAATATGTGAAAGCTGAATCTTAAAAAAACGGAATAGTTCATAAAATGAAGTACGGGTTTCTGGATCGCCAGTTGAAGTAGGTAAAGTGTCAATGAGAGAAGGAGATAAATACCTCTGATCCTGGACCGTCCTGATCGGCATCATCCTGTGTGTAAAACACAACAACATACAATGATGATAGGTACACCTCAACCCTATCTAAAGATGTCACAACTATTCTTTAAAGTGATCCAGGTTCTTAATGCAAAAAAAAGTCCTTGCAAGAGAACAATTAGTACACTGACCTCTATAGTGGCCAGGGTCTCCTATTTCTCATTCATTCCAGCCCTGCAGCTTCCACAAGTCTCTGACATTTCTGGAAGCGTTGAATGTCTGTTGGCTCCATCCTCTAAATCCTATGTCACTGCTGAGTCCCCTCGTAATGTGGGAGCTCGGGGAAGGAGGAAAGTGGAGGAACACAGGCATCTGACACTCTCAGAAGTGTTGAATGCCAAAGAGACTGGTGGTGGCTCCAGTGTTGGAATGGAGGAGATATGGCCTGCCATAACCACGTGTATAATACCTCTTCTCTTACAAGGACCTTTCAGCTTCATTTTTTAAGAACTTGACAGGGTCACTTTAAAACAGATGCACTTATACCTTTCGCCCCCTTCCCTGGCCTGAACTATGCTACCCGGCCCAGATGCATACTTCACTTGATCCTGCAGCCCTGGCCTCTAGTGTTTGTTTACATCCTGTTCCAAAGTCTTTTGTGTGCAAGCCACTTCTACACAGTGGCTCCCCTAGACTTCTATGGGGCTGTGTCCCAAGGCCACAGACGCTCAGCAGATGGCCCCGTAGAAGTCTGAGGGAAGCTAGTGTGCAGGCGCAGAGCGCACAGAAGCCTTTTGGACAGCAGACACAAACACTGTAGGACTTGCCCTATGAACTGACATAAGTATGCATCTGGGGAGGGCGGGTAGATTAGATCAGGGAAGGAAAGCAAACACAATAAGTGCACTTTATTTTAAAGTGCGCTTATTTTTTCAAATGGAATATATAGAGGTTTTGTATATATTTTAATTTTTACTGATCTAGAACAAGTGTGCAGATCTGGAGTTTTGACTTTATGTTGGCATTCCAGATCTGCATGCTCATTCCAGGCCAGTGACTCCAAACACAGGAGCCAGAGGCAGCCAGCACTTTCAGAAGGAGGTCAGTAATAGCAGCCTCCTTATTCCTCTGAATAAAAGGTTCCTGTCATTATAATTCATGGCTTCAGATGCTCTCACCTTCTCCTCCGGCTGCTCCTCTAAGGTCATTTCTTCTAAATTCTGCGTTATAAAGACCTCAGTGGACCCTCCAGATTCTTTCCCAGGCTTTTTGCCCCCTTTTCCCTTCTGCTGCTGTTTCTTTTTGGTTTCCTCCTTTTCTTTCCCTTTCTTCCCCTTCTTCAACTTCTCCTCCTTGTTAGACCCTGCAGACTACAAAGCAGCAAGATTACTACCTGCAGGAGGCAAGTACGGGGGTCTGTTCAGGAGGCAGCCAGTGCACATACTTACCCCCAACAACTGCATGATAAGTTCTCGCTCTTCATCGTCTTGATCTTTATATTTCTCCATCTTCTTCATTTTACTCTGAAAATGTCAGAAACAAAGAGGAAATTGTCACAGAAAAGATGACACTAACACCACCACAGGAAACAAGATCAGTGATAACAGTGTTGCTGCACTGAGAAATTTAAAGTGCATCTGTCATATTGCAGCAGGTTACATGTTGCAAAGACAGAAAGGGAGGCTCTGTGCCCCCCCCCTTTTAATTTTTTTATAGACTTGAGTTCCATGTGGGATACCAATGGAGTATGCTATGTGATATGTTTATTTATTTGCAACAGTTAAAGAAGAACTATGAGATGAATCATTTCCACTCATCCTCGTAGTTAGAGCCGAAGTGTGACAAAGAAGCTGTCACAGGTCGGCTTTATTGATCGGGAAGTGAGCAGAAACATGCAGCCAAACCATTCACTTCCCTATCTTCTCCCTGCAGTGAGCAGTGACTGTCAGTCACCGCTCCCCCTCAGAGATCCCCCCCCCCCTCCCCGATCCTCCAGCGCTGACAGGAGGAACATGAGAGGGAGGGGGCGGGCACAGCTGGCTCTGCCTCTAGATAGGCAGAGCCAGCTGTCAATCAGCCAGCTGGGTGGATCCAGACTGTATTGTTAGGATCTATCCCGGCTGCGGCGCTCTCAGTATATAGCTCGCTATATACTGAGCTTTGGGTCACAGGAAGAGGTTAGTATATGTCCTCCTGTGACCCTAAAGAGAACTATAGAGAAAACCACTCACCCCATAGTTCTTTTATTTTTTCCAGGACACGATTTCAGGAGACCTCATCTATTTTTTAGTTAGGGGAGTCAATACGTAAACCTCTGTATTCCTTTAAGTCGGTAGAAAGGTAATGAGTTGGCTGCTCTTCCATGTGCACAGCCCACAGCTCGGCTTCTGTGGGTAACATGTAGAAAGAGGAGCGCCAGACTATTGCAGTCTTTCATAAATATTTTGTTTATATAGTCCAATGTAAAGCCAACACATTAGGGGTAAGGGGCTCCTCTCATCAGGGCTTGAGCTACACTGAAAACAGGAAATCTGCATGGGTAGAGGTCAGGAGATCCTGAAGGATTTCATTTCAAAAATGCTCTACATACGCCAAACTTTTGCTAAATTGGAACAGGAGGCCCCATGAGCTCCCAAGATCGGCAGGCTTTTAGTTAAAAGGATTTAAACAATTAAAATATGTTCTAGATAGTCTGGCGCTCCTCTTGCACACCTGACCCCTACTTCAATCCAAACAGTACTAATACACATGGGGCTTAGCAAAATGCCAAGAGGAAATCTGTAACAGAGGTGACTTTACCCCTCTCCTTTCATAACACACTATACTCCTTATCTGGCTCGCCTGTTTCTTTACTCACATTCACAGATTGTTATCCTAGTTACAGATTTTGTCTTAGCATGTTGCTAAACCTGTGTGTATGAATACTTCTTGGTCCAGAAGCAGGGTATAGGGTAGAACTCCTAAAAGCTGGTCCTGAAAAATTTAGGTAAAAAATTACCAGTACTTAACAGTGTTTTTATTGCTACAATTATCCAGTTCAACACAGAAATCTACTGATCATTATACTGAGAGTCTACACTGTTCACTCCCAGGTTACTATCACCCAAGAGGCTACAGATGGCAATCCAATAGTTCAGTCGGTAATCATTTATACCTTTTGTCTTCTCTTCACTGGCGGCAGCAATGCGCCCGCTTGTGGCGCAGCCTTGGCAGCAGTCACATCCATCTTCTCTGCATCTTCCAGCTGTTGGGATTCTTCTGAATCATTTGGTTTCTTTTTCTTTTTCAGTTCGCTAAATAAAAAAAAAGAAGAGGAAAAAGAAAAATCCTTGCTTCAATGATCCACATATGACCACAACACAGATGCAAATGTTTCAGATCTATAAATCTATATATAGATCTATAATGTGCTGAGCCTCATTCATTGAGGTTTTGTAACAATACTAGAACTCAAAATACCAAATTTGCCAATTTCTGGCACACATTTAAATCTCGTTGCCTGTAAAATAACACTGGCAGTTTTCATTTCACTGTTACTAATAAGGTCATTTTATATTCTGCTTTTACATCTTTTTGAAGACCTGATCAGCTGCCAGAGGAGGTTTTTCTTACCGTCTTTCTTTAGCCGATAAATGCTTGTGACTGGCGGACTTGTCATTCTAATGGAAATACAGATAAAAATGAGGTTACAAAGCATAAAAAAGGAACTATTTTATAGAAGGAAGCCACTGCTGCATATACCCTTACCGCTGGCGGGAGGTGTGCAGGCTCTGCAGCTGCTGTCTTGGTCATGCTCCTACGGAGAAAGCGCCACGGTTATATTGGCTCTTGTGAGAAGCAAATAAGTTCCTTAGAGCAACAAAAATGCAAAATGTCCATGGTGCAATAAAAAACTTTTGGAAAGAGTGAGAGAGGTTTAGAACCTGTCACGCCTCGACATTTTCATTTCATTTCTGTCCTGCTTACAAAGTTTCCATCAGACTAGGACACTCACCAGGACACTTCTTGAGCAGCTGAGGCTCTCCTCTATTCCATGATGCTCTGGGTTGTGGGTGGGCTCTCGCCATGCTCAGTTACAAAGCAAGACCATTGCCTTGCACTGTACTTGATGATGTTGGCATGCAACCACCACACAGGAGCACCTTGGAGAAGAGGCTTTGGGGGATAATTGTACAGCACGGAGGGAGCCTGGGGGAGTGAGGGATTAGGCAAGTAAAAGACCCCAAGCAAAAAAAAAAAGAAAGAACACAAGCATTTCCCCTAAAGTGTGGGAATCTCCACTGTAAGGGTATTTTTCTTCTTTTTAGGCAGATAAAACCTTCAGGTACTCTAAGAAAATCTAAAAAATCCTCTAACCTCTTTGTCTGAAGATGGGAGAGATCTATGGAGGTGTCGGGGAAGGCCATGTCTTCTTCTCCATCCTCCTCTTTCACTGTACTGTTGTCTTCTGTGGAATCTAAGCTGTCATTATCACTGTCCTCTTCAGAGTGCACATCCTCATGGTTGGATGTCTCTTTGATCTCAGCTGCAGAATCATCTTCCAGAACATTATCTTTGAGATCTATATCTTGCTCTCTCTCTTCTTCATCCTCCTCACTGCTGTCATCGCTTCCATCTTCTGGGGCCTCTGAAAATAGACAGGACGGTGACCAGATAGGTACTAGTATGTAATGTGTATTTGGTATATAATGTGGCAGTGAGAAGTGTGAGTTTTTGCATGTGATGTAGCAGGTTTTGTTATTCTTTATTTAAAATATTGCTCATAAAAGAAATGATGGAAGTACAGAAGAAAGTATTGTCAGCATGCGGAGTGTCAACCAGTAAGGGATGTAACAGCTTCAAGTATCATTTGATACAATTTGGTAAAGACCTCAATCAACAGACAAATATCAGTAAAGCCAGCTTCAAGGAAAGCATGTGCTTTGGCCACTCGGGGCACACCAACAGGCTTACTTTAATCTCCCCATCCCCAGAAAGTAATTACTTTTCCTTCATTGCTCTGTTCAGTGCAGGGAACCAGGAAAATACCGGGAACTTCCAGATATAAAGGAGCATGTGACAGCCCTGGGCTAATCACCACTGTCACATAGAGAGTACATATCACTGCGCAACCTACGACTCCAGAGACACATAGCTTACACAGGGCTTTCCTTCTAATCCTGGCAGCTGGGGGAGTATAAGGTAGTTCAGTATTTGCTGTTGGGGAGAGCTTTGTGAAAGTGACCCTGTTGTTATGTCCTGCAAGCGCAGGTTCACTTTAAGCTGACGACCTGATCATATCACCATCTTTAGATGTCGGAGGCTTGTAAGATGAAGGTGAGCCCAAACAATCAATTTCATATATATGCAATCAATTAGGTCATCACACTACATTAGTTTTTGGTAAAGCCAAAAGAGATGACATAATCAGATTGTAATGTACTGTATACATCTGCTTTGAGCATTTCCCAGAAACAATTTTGCAGTTTGTGTTTAAAATCTACTGGAATATAAAGCCGAATTTCGTGCGGTGCTTGATGAAGCGGCCGGAATTCAACTGTGTGGGTGCCGCGATCGGCACCCTTCCACACGGCATCCCTCAATCAGCTGATCGCATGAGACAGATGGAAATTTCTCGGCTGATCAGCTGCAGGTACAAAGGAAACAGTGGGGATTCCTCGATCAGCGCTCATAAGCGTTCATGGAGGAATCTGTTCTATTTTTTTTTTGTTCATCCCGTGGGTGTATACCCGGCTTTACTCTTCACTAACACGTTTATTGAACCTTTCCACTAAATATGCTTTTTCTAAAGGAGGGTGATTGCATGCTGTGCCTCTTTTTATCGGCGTGTGCATAATACCTTAAACATAAAAAAGATTCCCTAATAGGTCAGATAAATACAACAAAAGATGCTGCTAAGTATATGGACAATTCCGCAGCCTCACCTAAGGCCTCAGTTTCTTCTGCTGCAAGCTCCGAGTTACTTCCCGTCACACTTTCCAGGTCCTCATCCTGCAGTTTCACCTTGCGCTCCCCTTTATGCCTCCAAACGCACGTCTCATCCACCTAGGGGAAGAACGGGACAACTTGCGGCTATCAGCCTTTTTACATAATAAACAGGGATACATTTTTCCTTATTAAAAACGGCATGCCACAAAACAGTCCAGGAGTTTTCCTAAAACTGATTACTGAACATGAAAATTAGAACAACTAGGGGTAAATTGTTTATACAAAATCAGTAAAAACCTGAACACTTGTGAGAATTCCAGGGACTCCGATTTTACAAAGACAAATGTCTGCACCCCGGAAATAAGAGACAGCTGGCAATGACAACTATGGGAGATATGTTTTGGGTCAGTGATGGTCTTGATTGTCACTAGATGAGAAAGGCCAGAAAACTAGCATTTTCAGAGGAGGTCAGCGATTGCAGCCTTTTTTCTATGTTTACTTTAAAGGGGCCTTTAGTTGAAATTAAATGTTGTACAAAATCACACTAAATAATCTTAATATTATATAGAAAGCCGTTTTTGCCAATTCACCGCTAGCCGATCTGTTATGGTGAGTTTACTGCACATATATAAAATGTGTGTTGTAATAAAGCAGCGCATTCATTTGCATGGGCTGCCACTGCACCACAACAAACCGAAAACTGAACTGAAGAAAGAAGCCGATTGGTTGCCATGCACATCTGCTCCAGATTTTGTCTGCTCCAGATTTTGATAAATTCCCCCCCATTGACTTTAAGTGTACAGTATGTGCCTATAACCAAAAACAGCTTTTGGACTTGTGTAACATGTCTGGCACTTTCTTCCTTACACAAGAGTCTAAGACCACCTCAACCTAACCAATTGGAGAGCTGCCTTAAAAGGAAACCTTCTCCTAAACAGACCTGAGAATAAATTGGAAGAAAGTGCCATACATTTCAGTTTTCTGATGAACTTACCTTAAAAAGGAACCCAAATCCCATCATCAGGTAGGAAGGAGGGAGGAAATTCTTCTTTCCTGAAGAAGAAAAAAAAGAAACCCCAAAAAATTACATTTGCATGCTAAATACAGCAGAGCTTTCTCCTGTGTTAAAGGAGAACTATGGGGTCAGGGCTTTTCCCCATAGTTCTCCTAAGGGTCACGGGAGAACACAAACTAGCGTTCTCCCGTGACCCAAAGCTCAGTATACTGCGAGCTACAGCTCAGTATAAAGCAGCATATTGCCCTCTATATACTGAGAGTGCCGCAGCCGGAACGGATCCCGACATTGCTGTCGAGATCCACCCAGCTGTGTGATTGACAGCTGGCTCTGCCTATCCAGAGGCAGAGCCAGCTGTGCCCGCCCCCTCCCCCTGTCCGTTCCGCCAGTCAGCGCTGGAGGATCGGACAGGGGAGGGGGAATCCCTGCACGGAGCCGTGAGTGACAGTCACGGCTCTCTGCAGGGATAGATCGAGAAGTGAGCGAGCGACGGTATGTGTTCGCTCACTTCCCGATCTACTGAGCCGACCTGTGACAGTTTCATTGTCACACGTCGGCTCAGATTATGAGGCTCAAGTGAAAATCACTCGCCTCATAATTCTCCTTTAATGCAACTGAGTCTGACAGCAACACTCATGGAAACAGCCATCGTCACAAGAATAGAAAAGACACACTAAGCATTGATGTCAGAACCCAATATGTCCGCCTACTTTGTTCACTGCTACTAGAGGTACTTCTGGTTTCTCCTCACCTCTGATCATGAAGCTTCCTGTTGTCAGGTATTCTCCAGTTGGCGCTGTTTTGGACACCTAAAAACAGGAAAACATTAATAATACAGATAGTCACGCACCTTGGAGACTTTCAAATTATATTACAGGTGCTCTCCAGTATTAAAGTAGATCTAAAGACAAAATATTGTTTTCAGTTTGGATAAAGTACAACTGAGTTAAAACCCTTGTCAGGTGTTCTTCTTATCCCATTCAAGAGATTTCCCTTAACTTTCTGTCCTGCAGAAACAACAGAAGGTAAGAGGATATCTTTCCCATCTGAAGCTGGCTATACATGGATTCAATTGTGGCTATTTCCTACTAAACTGGCCATACTTTGATCTGTGGGTGGCCATACCAGTACCACCAGGCTTCACAAAAGTTGTCTTTTCAATTGACTTTTGTCAAAGGAACTGAAAAATTGTCAGACAAACAGTGACTGCAGCCAATCAGCAGGTGCGGTTGTCAGAATACAATAGTCAGCAGGTACAGATTGCTCTTCAGTGTGGATGGGGGGAAGTGAGAGACTTATTTTAAAGTGTATGGCCAGATTGTGACCGTTAATATTAGAAAGAAATGTCCCCATTAGAAGATTGCAGTAGTATACGAACAGACCGCACTATCCAGAGAATTCCAATACTGCAGACTTTATTGAAATTCACAGCAAATCCAGTATATCAGTGAATAAAAGTGTATAAAGCAACAAATGCCAGCACTGCACACCCCCAACCAACTACAACCTCTCACATGTTTCACCCGCAGGCTTATTCATAGAGTCTGCAGTATTGGAATTCTCTGGATAGTGCGGTCTGTTCGTATATTGCTGCATTCTAAGGTGGAGACGCACCTATTGGACCAGCACCTGGGGAGTCCTGATGGTGGCTAAGGAATTTCCTTTGGCTCCCCATTAGAAGATTGCCACTCTATTCCTGTTCTTATAACTACAAACTTTTGGATTTTCCTCCAGTTTCAGTTCCAGGGGACTCCAGGACTAATAGGGATGGTTCCCAGTATTGACCTAGACATTAACCTACCAAAGGTATTAAAGACTCACTACTCAATCTAAAACTAAAAAGAAAAAACAAAAATTACCTTTAAACACATTGCAATAGACATGACAAAAGCTCTCTACTGAGTGGAACTGTTCTGGCCTGGTGGAAGGGGACAGAGACATGACTACTTGAGCACTGCCTAACCAGGCTTCACAAAAGTTGACTTTTGTCGAAGGAACCAGAAAACTGCCAGACAACCAATGCCTACTTCTGTATCTCTCTGCAGCCTCAAGTATGCACAAGGAGGAGGTTACACATCAAATAATTACCTGGCGAGAGGCTGCAATCCCAGACTGATAGACTGTGAAAAGCCTGATGAAAATGGCTGTGATGGAAGTTTTCAATTCACAATATTTGTAAAGAAAACAGCCAGGATAGAAATATGGGAACTGCCATTGCAGGGGTCGAGGGTCAGAGGTCACTTGAAGTGTGACAGTTGCTGTCTTGTTAATTGCCTGACTATACCATGTCCTAGCTTTTGAGTGTACAGTGTGTGCGGGCAGGCAGCAAATGTCCCTGATAGTTCAACTAAAGGGACAGGCTCAGACAAGTAAATCTAAATAGAGGGGAAATATACATCTTTCCTATGTAACACACTACAGCTTATTGGAGTGAATATTCAGTCCCCAGCATCATTTCTATTATGACCGGTTCTCTTTAGACTGACTGGGGTTCTGTTTTTTTCTACAGCCAGACCTTTACATTAAAAATCCTCTATAAGGACATTTTGTGCCGAAAGGGTGTTGTCCTTTTAAAGCCAAGAAATTAAAAGAAGGCCGGACATGGCATGTTACCTGATTGTGATGAACCCACCAGGCGCTGGTAATAACTCGGGCGTCCCAAGCAGCACTATAGCAAACTGCCATGGTGCCAGCCTCTGTGAGGGTACGAGGTGGAATCGGATGACCTATAAGAGAAGGATGAAGAAGGAAAGGAAGACTTCACTGTTGTGTTGCCGTCATATATATATTCAATCAATCAGTAGAATGAGGCAATGCACTCAATGCAGTCAGTGATCGTTTTCCTTCACGACTGTCCTTTACACCTCCACTGTATGGAAGAGTAAAGTAATATCCGAAACAGGAACTGTATTTGCCTTGTAGAACAGTTCAGTGCTGAGGAGAGTAAGCGTTGCTCATTGGTGCGCTGTAGTGCTGACATGTACACAGACATTCTCATAGAGATCAGCACTACTCCCGCACATCCTGTTCTACAGATCTACAGCCAGCGCCCATTTTTATTTTGCTAAACTACTCTGACTCTCCCATTGTTCCATCTCTACAACATAGAGGCTAAACATACTGCAGTCCCAAGATAAGAACTGGGAGGACTAACTGCTCTCCTTGAGATAACACAGGGAATGGAGCATCAAAACACTTCCAATGTTATATTTAACAGACCAAAAGAAAGCAAATAAGAGAATTACATTGTTAGGGTTTATGTTCACTTTAAAAGCTTATGCCATATTTTACAGTTAGCTTTATTTGGTCTTTAATTAATAAACTGGAATAAATTATGATTTTTTAAATTCTGCCTGAAGTTTAATCAGTCCCTCCAGTGAAGAGATAACTTTCCTTGTCATTACCTGTAGGGTTCTTAATGACACAGCTGGTCGCTCCGTGCAGGTCTGCGTGAACATAGAGGTCTCCTGTACATACAGAAGAAAACAGAGTCATGTACAATATAATGTCATGCGGTATTGTGTGCTTTCAATGTATACGGCAATCCCTGTGGTCTTTATTATCATTACATGCATTGGGGCTATGCGGTGCTATTTATTCTGAATGGCATCCCAACGCAACAGACATGCACAGTTGGCAACAATTTAGGGATGACCTAATGAGGCACAGATCTGTGGTATGGCTATGTGACCTTTAGCATGGCACAGGTCACATGGTCTCTACTGGGAAGTGCCACCAGCGGTTCTCTTGTGTCTTGCAAACTGCCCCTGTATGTAATGAGATGAAGTGGATTACTGAGGTCTGCGCAAGTCTTCCTGTTTAAGGTTTCTCCTCACTGGACCAGTTTTTTCCAAGAAGAAATAACACCAGCCCACAGTGACATAAGCACGTGATGGCAGCATGTCTGTGAAGGTTCTTATTTATCCAGGTCATGATATAGATAGTAGTTACATTCAATTGGACTTCTTCTGTAATGTTGAAGGTGTTTAACTGCTCCTACAAACAGCTTCTTCAGTTCTGATGAGTGTCAGGAAGGTGGGGGACTATGAGAACATGGATGTTCCTAACACTTATCAGTAAAGATGTGTGGGGTAGCTTGGTGTGAAGCCAGCTCGCCTAAGCAAAACCGTCACTGAAACCCCCCCCCCTCCCCCCTCCTGTCCCAACAATCATTTGTGGCAGGAGCAATACCCTCACCTTTGTGACGTGCAGCTGCGGGACGGGGAATGTCCTGCCACAACTGGATTGGGAGAAGGGTGAGTCAGTGAAACTTTTGCGCAGCCTTGGTGCACACTCAGGCGAACTGGGTTTGCACCAAGCCCCTGCATATCATTACCCATCAGAACTGAAGAAGCTGTTTGCATGAGCAATGAACTGACTTCAACATTACAGAAGTCCTGCTGAATGTGACTTATTACTATTTAGCACAGACTCTGGAAATAGGTGTAAAGGAAGACATTTACTACCTAAGGTTATAAAATAGATGGGTATTACTAGGTGTATAATGCGAACAAGGCTAGAGGAAGAAAACCTCTTCAAGAATGGAGGAACTGAAACCAAAAACAGATGAAGCCAAACCAAAATCTAGACCTGAGATTTATAGCTCATATCAATGTTTATCTCATTCATCTCCTACTAGTCACTAGCAGGAGAGATTCAACACAGGTCCCTTACCTGGCCGCAAATACCTCTTGACAATCATCTCATTCTGTTGCTGATCTCGCCCAGCTATTACAAGGTAGTTCTCAGAGCTTATAAACCATAAAAACTTCTCAAACCTAAAAGAAAAAAAACAACATCATTCTGCATACAATATGGAAATCTATTTACTTATTAAAACAGCAGCCTTGAGGTAGGTGGTACAGAACAACCCGTGTCAGTCTTTAGAGCTCTGGTGCCCAACCTGCAGCCCTTCATCAATTATTTTTCAGCCCTCAGAGCCCCTGCAGACAGTATCTGTATTTTTCTTACTGAGGTGCTTACTACATTAAAAAGGAGAACTATGAGGTGAGTGCTTTCCACTCACCTCATAGTTCTAGCCGACCTGTGACAATGAGACTGTCACAGGTCGGCTCAGTAGATCAGGAGGTGAGCGAACACATACAGGTGTTCGCTCACTTCTCGATCCTGTCACGGCTCTCTGCCGTGACACGGGAGGGGATGGATTCCCCCCTCCCCGCTCCGATCCTCCAGCGCTGACTGGCGGAACGGACAGCTGGCTCTGCCTCTAGATAGGCAGAATCAGCTGTCACTCACGCAGCTGGGCGGATCTCGACATCGATGTCGGGATCCGCTCCGGCTGCGGCGTCTCAGTATACCGCGAGCTGTAGCTCGCGGTATACTGAGCTTAGGGTGACGGGAGGACGCTAGTTTGGGACGATCATGGTGTGGAGCTAGAGTTCCATAGTTACTTATTCTAGTCACAGGCCAAGGTGGCTGTGGAAGTTTGTGTATAGAAGCTGCCAGCCGAGTGCCCACACACCATACATTATGCCCATACTATTACCTGGCAATTGGAAAGTGTATAGGGATCCGGCACCATCCATCTTCTCCCTTAAACTTCTCCTCTGACAGGAAGAGAATAGCTACTCAAAAACTTAATAGTCCCTGACTGCTAAGCTTGCACTATAACAAATCAAAAGTGAGAATCGGATTGAAACTAATGACCCTTTGTGCCAGATATTGAGAAATATTTTAAGCATGGCTTATGGGCTAACCCAGGGGTGGGCAACTCCGGCCCTCCAGCTGTTGTGGAACAAGCCCCATGAGGCATTGCAAGATTGACAGTCAGAGGCATGTTGGAATTTGTAGTTAAAGCACACCTGGAGGGCAGGAGTTGCCCATCCTTGGGCTAATCGCTTGGTCTTTTAAAAAGTGTAGCAGCAACATATAAGGTATGATCTCACCAGTACACCTTCCTGGCTTTCTGAATTGTGGTGACGGTCTGCACCTCCTTCAGTGTCTGTTTGGTTTTCTTCTCTGCAGACTTGAATGCCTGTAGTAGAAATACAATATTAAAAGAGACCCTGTCGCCAAACCAATAATTTCAACAAAAACCTTCCCTAAGATTACATTGCATTTTTAACATATTTGATGCATGTTATTTACCTGTAAAAGCCTCCCTTAGACAGACATCCAAACATCTTAAGACTGCTGCCATCTTGGATGCGATGCCAGCAGCTGCAGAAGACTCATAGCTGTCACTCAAGTGACACTCTATGATATTCCCCTTTGCTTCTCCCCATAAAAGGTTATGTAGGGAGGTGAGAAGAGGGACAGAGGAGCTGGGCCACCCCATAGAGCAATTTTACACTCCCAGAAGAGAGGAGGGCTAAGATGTGCAAGGAGGGAGGGGGAATGTGCTAGGGCATTGACTCTTCCTGAAGTAGTAACATTTTCTAGCAAGTTCAAAGGCACATTGCAAGTGATTAAAAAAATAATTGATGGAAAGGAAACTCTGTAGGTAAGCTTTTTTACCTGCAATTTTTAAGTCAGTGACTGGGCCACTTTCAATGTATTTCCATGTGTAGGGGAAAAAAATGAAGCATCTCCCAGGATTGGAGGTAAGCTCTGGCCAGAAATATGAAAAGCTGCTGTGGACTGCATGAATTAGCATTCTCACATTCAGTGACATTGAAAGTATGAACAGCATATGCAAAATTATACAGACCAAAACAGCCCATGGGTCCTCAAATGGAAGTAAAAAAAGAAGAAATGACTGTTTGATCTGTACTTCATGGTGATCCTTAATCACTTTTACATAGGATAAAAGACAGGTCAGTGCTGCAATCACGATAATGCATAAGGTGGGAGCAGCAACTGCAGTAGACAACAGCATTGTGGAACGGTTTGAGTTCAGTTACTTAGACATCCTCATCCTTCTAACAGTGCAAAAAAAAGTCCATTATAAAAAATACAACCTTGACAGCGGACATTATGCAGCTGCTCATTCGCCCAGGATCACTTGGTAATCCCCCAGCGCTGTGTGGGTGTAAAGAGACTGCTATGTTGGTGGAGGTGCAAGATGTCACCATCAATGTAATCCAGAATTGGGCAAGATAGTCCTCTAATGGGGTCAAAGTCCTGAAGCTAGAAAAACAGAGGGTGCCTAGGCATTGTCACTGGGCAGCACAGCCTGTGATGACACTGCTGCTGTTCTTTGTTAGTGGCAAAGCAGAGGGAGGTGGTAGAGGCACAACGACAGAACTGGTGTCTATCATATAGACAGCTCCGACGCTGCACAGAGCCAGAAGTATGGTTTCCTGTACTTTACAAGCACAGACTCAGAAGATCAGAAACATCATGGATATGCCTGAACGGTTGACCCTCATAGATACCTTTTCTGCAGCTTCCACCGTCTTCTGCGTTTTCTTTGCAGCGTTCCTCTTGTGATCGTAGTACCTGAGAATGCAGACAAGATGCCATAATGATTACAAGGCTCCTCTGACAGATGGGTCCAGGAGCTCCCCGAGAGTTTAAGGTGTATCTGAACACAAAAATGTGATATATAACAACTTACCATGGCTTAGATGTGGTGGCTGCATTAGTGTGCTTTTATCAGGCGTTTTGTCAGCCTGTGGGTCACAACAGGCTGACAACACACACTCCCCCATACTTTAACTACGGAGGAGCAACATTGTCACCCTAGGTCAGGAAGTATATTAGGATCACAGAACACCCCCATCTCATCATCCCATTATTTTGGATTTCAGTAAATACATAGGAAGTAAAAGGACACTGCATTTCTCTCAAGATCGAAAGGTATTTTCATGTAACTGAAACTTCAAGCTTTATAGTTTGCCTACCTATTTAAAGCTGAACTACAAGCTCTCCTGCAAAAGTGCCAGGAGTGCTAGGACATGCTATAACTCTTGCAGAATGCAGGAAGACCATGTGACTCACTTTTTGGAATTGGCGTATGCTGACAAGCTGAGGTCCACATCCACCAGAACTGGTTTGTTTTTCGGAGTCTTCTTTGGCTGTTGTTTATTTTTACCCTTTTTCTTCTTTCCTTTTGGCTCCTCTGGCTTCTCCTCTTCTTCATCTTCATCCTCCTCTTCAGAAAGTATGTACGGGTTCCTGGAAGAAGAGAACACTCAAATGGGTCTGGTAAAGTCTTGCTCTGTGTCCTTCTGATTCCAGTCTTCCTGTAGCTCCCTCTGCCTGGCTATCTGAGATTCCATGCAGAATGCTATCTGAGTGTGCAGACACTTCGGCCAGGCAGGGAGGTCTGCAGGGGGACTGGGGGAGAAGAATGCAGTAAAAGAGTTCAGTAGAATGTGTTGATAGAGGACATTTTATCCATCCATCCCAGGACTGTAAAGCCGCCTTAAAAAAAAAAACAAACCATGTGGTCATGTGCCTTCAGTTTCCTATCAGCAAGCTAGGGATGGATTGGTTACCAAACGGTACTGCTTAAAAACTTTAGTGGAGAAAATTTAAGTCAATGAACTGGCTATGCTGTATGGTACACATGTGAATAACAAAACCATCCATGTCTGTTACAGAGTGCCAATTACTGCCTGCATTAGGTCCAGCTCTGGTGCCTATTGTACTGCAAAGTGATATTTAAACACCCTGCACAACTGCTATAACAGGAATGTGGAGATAAAACTAAGAAAATGGAGGTAGTTACTATAACTTTAATTGAGCTGTAAAGACACACATGGCCAGGATGTAGATCTGCTGCTTTCTTAGGGCCCATGTCGATGGGCTTTTTTCACTTGAAATGGGTTTTGCATTCCCATACAAGTCTACGTACCTGAAGCAGGTCAGAAGGATGTCATCTGCAAGTCAAATGCACTTGACAATAAAGTCTGAATGATTTCAGAAGCATCTCAAACTGATGCAATCGACACAAGCCTAAAAGTGTCTCAAGTGTCCCATATTGGGATACAGATGTTATGTGTACAGCTGACACTTACTTAAGCAGCATGGTAATGTGATTAGTCTGCAGCTTCAGCTCTTTGATGCAACAAGCAACAGGGTCCCCCTGCAACTGCGCCTCCTTCACAATCTGCCCAATCTCCGTCCAGTCTATCTGATTGGCCAGGGCACTGCGTACGACCTGCAATGCTCGGTCAACAATGTCCAGATTCATTTCAATCAGCTCTCCTTTGTCTCTGTCAATTTCCTATGGAGAAGAGATTTTCCCAGCTTGATAAAGTTCAATACATTTCATTATACTCCATGGAGGCACTTATTTATAAAGTTTACTTTACTTTTTTTATAAGGTTTAACAAAAAAATACAAAATAAACCAGTCGTGAACAGACAAAGCTTTCATCAGTTTCAGTGACAGGCAAGACATTCGCTAGTGCACGTATCTCTGAGATAGGTAAACCCTCGACTAACGCAATTATTGTTCCTTATTCAGATTTCTCCCTGGGACGACCATGAAAATGATTGCCAACAAACAGAACATGCTTGGATGGAATCCAAATGTGTTCTTCCACTTGCCACAATAGCTAGGATTTCCTTCTAATGGGTCCTAGCACTGTTAACTACTGGGGTCCCTCTCAGTGCTCTCCACCATGGTTCTTATTAGACTGCCGTCCCCACAACCCCTCTTATGTCGTTGTACTATAGGGCCAAAAGTCTGTTGATATCTGACCATCACACCTTCTTTATGGCCAACAATATGTGGACCCTTCCAAATGATTGAGTTCAACTGTTTCCAGCAAAGGTTACTGTTAATGCTACAGCCGGTTTGGACGATTGTGAGCTACCAGCCTTATGGCAACAGTTTGAGGAAGGTCCTTTTCTGTTCTAGCATGACTGAGCTTCTGTACAGAAAGTCAGCTCCATAAATGCATGGCTTGTTTTCGATTTTGTGTGGAGGAACTCGAGTGGCTTCAACGCTACTGAATGCCTTTGAGATTAATTGTAATGCTGTCTGTGAGTCAGGTCTTCTCATCCTACATCAGAACCTGACCTCACAAATGCTCTTTTGATTGAACATGAATTCCCGGTGACCCAAAATCTTGTAGAAAGCCTTTTCAGAACACTGGAGGCTGTTAAAGCTGCAAAGGGGAGGCCAACTCCATAATAATGCCCATGGTTTTGGAATGGGTCATATAGGTGTGATGGTCAGGTGTCAACAAACTTTTGGCCATATAGTGTAGCTCTCCCGCCCACTGCCTCTCTCTACCATCATGGAACAGCTCAGCAGTGATTGTGTACAGGTACGTAGAGGTGCAACCAACTCTATTGTTTTCAGTTATGGAAATTTCCCATCATGTTTTTATTTATGTGACCCCACTGTGGAAATCTTCCCCTATTTCCTGTCTCTGTGATACCCATACAAGAAGGGAAGCAGCTGTCTCCAGGATAGGAAGGCCAGAAAGCAAAAAAACAAATAAAAACATAGCCAGAGTTTCAAATTCTTCCCCACTCATGCTAAAAATGTGTGCATCCCTGTTGGAGCAATTTCCCATCACCTCCTGTCCTGACAGGGAGTCAAGGGAAATCTCTCTCTCAGCAATACACAAAATGCAATAGGGAAATTTACTGGGGTGACTACAGATCAGCTTTAAGGCTGCGGTGCTGCAAATCAAAAGCAGGCCAGCAATGTTGACATTCCCTGACTGAATTATTGATTTTGCCTCTACATGTGGAACCAGAATGCATTAATCTTAAATGATGTACAAGAGCGCCATTTAGTAAGTACACGTACCTGAGTATTCTGCAGTGTCTCCAGGCGCTGCACGTGGTCTTTACGGACATTTTCCAACTTTTTAAGAGCTTGTTTTTCCTGTAAGCATATATTTTTGAGCATTAAAGCTGAACTCCAGGCAGATAGAAATACACACAATAAAGGAGCTTTTTATTTACCGATATATCATTAAATGTATTTTTATAAATGCAAGTACCGGTTTTTGACCTGGTAACAGCCTCTTTGATTACCTGTATAGCAGAGCTTCAACTGGTAGAGGGAGAAGCAGCACAAGCAGCCAGTCAGTTCATGTGCCGACACACATGCATGCATGTGTGTCAGGAAGCATGCAGATAGGAGAAGAAAGCAGAATGACAGAGATGAGCTCTTTCCTGTGCTGCTTCTCCTTCACTGTCCAGTCACAGGCTGGGAATGGGACAAGACCTGTAAACATTACTAAACTGCAATAGAGAAAAACATTTGTATACAAGTAATAGAGATACTGACCATATGAAGAGCTTTGATATCAATCTTCTGACCTTCCAGCTTGGAGTAAAATTCATCAACAGCCTTTAAGGGAGAAAGAGAAGGCAGATTAATTGTATTTCTTCGATCAAAGGCAGTCCACTTAAAGCTCACCTCTATATAGTTAAAACTATGTGGTTAGGCCCTTTTTCTTCTGACATACCTTATCAAAGGAATCAAACTCCACCTGGGGACTGTTTATATGCTGAGCAAAAAGGAATGGATGGAATTCTTCATATCTAGAGAACACAGCAATCCAGGCTGAATAAAACTATCAGGATAATAAATAACAATTCAATTATTTAATGTTGATAAAAAAGGGGCTCGTCTTACGTTAGAATGTCTTCAGATGGCTTCTCTGGCTCCAGGCTCGGCTTCTTCTCCCTCTTCTGGATTATGTAGCCCTGTTGGAGATAGAGACATTAAAGCTGAACTCTGGCCTTCCCTTCAGTCTTGCACAGTTGTACCGGCTCCTCTCCTGGACTGAAATTGCTTACTCTGATTTTACTGCACACTGTGAACTAATGTGGGCATTACCAAGGGAATTCTGATGTTTGCAGGAAGCTATGTACATGCCTCTCTCACCAGCCATGATCTGTCTGCATTGTATACAGAAGCACAGAGACTCAGTGATGACATCACTGGGTCTAAAATAAGCTATGTAATAAATTCAGACAGGCTTTAACTAGAAATGTCAATAGCATGTTGTTGTTTTTTTTTTTTTTTTTGGGGGGGGGGGGGGTGAGGGGTCACACC
>NW_017306498.1:164626-172151 GCF_000935625.1 Nanorana parkeri
CCAAGGAAGGCAAAACATCAGCAGATTAAACTTCATCTTAAAAAAAAAAAAAAAAAAAAAAAAAAAGGAGTAAAGCCAATCCTTTATTTGGCTATACTTAAAATAGTAGTAAACATACTCCTGTGACCCAAAGTCAGCTGAAAGTGGGCTGATGCTTGCTGCCGGCTGAGAAGAAGGATCTACTCTGATGGCCTGATTGACAACTTGCTCTGCCTCTCTGTGAGAGGTCACGTGATCAATCAGCTCTGGGTCATAGAGCCAAGGTGGGACACCAGTAGCATCGCTCGCCGGTTCTAAGCAACGGGGAGAGTATGTTTGACTCACCCTGAACTACTCTTAAAAATGCTGACTGAACTTCACATGTAAAATACAGCTGAAGTTACCACCTTGTCCCGGCTGCTACCAGCCAGCTCCGCAGATACAGTATCTTGGACTACCAACCTCATTTTCTCACAGTAGGCCTCATTTATTGAAGTGATAGGGAAGTAGTTCTGTGCTGGGATCCTTAGCATAGGTTAGTATCCCAAATTGAAATGCAGCCTGATGAACACATATATAAAAAGGCAGCTCTCCTGTGTACAGGAGCCTTGCTTTGGATCTTGTAGAGAAGTATCAAGAGTATAAAAAGAGAAGCAAAAGGCTAGTATTACAGTCCAGATGCTGTTTTATTTATTATAGCACCTGTTTTACAGCAAATGCACTTCAGGGTTTGAAGAAGCCACCTTAAATCAGGGCTTGTAAAGTAATGAATTCAGGGAAATCTGGAAGAAAAAGGCTTGGGATTCCTAAAGGGGTTGGTTTAGGCACATAGAAGATGTTTTGCAGCTTCTGGATCAGGCACCTCATATTAACCTAATTAATTAAGGAATTCCAGTCTTTTTTGATCAGGTTTTCTAAGCCTGGATGAAGGGGGTCCATGCATCCCCCAAAATGCATTGGATGGTAGATGCTATTAATAAGATGCTATAAATAATATACTGTATCTGGACTTTAGGATAGTTGTGATATCCTCTTTTAAGATCTGGATTCATTTATTTGAAGTGCCTGAAATGTAATCTTTGTGTTGCCTCACCCAATAATTCTGCACTAGAAAATAGAGAAAGGAAACCAGAATCTGGTAGCACAGACACGTCTTAGGATGCTTTAATGAATGCGGTAATCCTGTGCCAGTACAGAAGAATGGTTCTACCAGATCCAACCAGAGGCAGTTACTAACAAAACTCCTTTCTCACCTTTCCCGTATAATTCACCGTTTTGTCCATATAATCCTCTGCCTTCTGCAATGCCAGGTGAACTTTCTGGAAATCTACAGAGTGGAAATGAAAAGTTAAGACAAGTACAGGCAGCTGGTCCCATCTATAAAAACTAAACTCCAGGAAATCGGCTAAATAACCATTCAACATGCTATTCAGCTGGTCTTGTGAACCAGACAACAACGGGAGGTTATTTCGGCTTTAAGCAGCGCTGCCAAAATTGGTCTGGGCATCTAGGCTTCAATAACTTCTGATCATGAAGGGGTTAAAGGTTGTTACAGGGAATGGAAAACCAAACCATTTAAAAAAAACGACTTTTCTAAAGAATATTTTTCCTTCACTGGCTTAAGTAAGAAGGGTTCCGACACCTGCACAGTAGGTGGTAAAGGGCTGCAGGTTGGACACCAGCGGCCTAAAATCCTATTATTTTTATAAATTTTTAAACTGCTCACTTACCTGTTTCCCCTGTTATCTGGTCAACCTTGACATTAGCAGACAATCCAGTTTCCAGAAGGCAATGTTCGATCAGTGTGGCACCGTATGCTAGAACAAACAAGGAGACAATCACTGCCTGCAACTCACAATGGGGCCCATTTATGACAAGGGGAACATAGAAAAAACGCTCAACTCTCAGATGGCCTGTGTCTCCCTCCATTCCAGCGCTGCAGGCTCTGTATAACTCTTCAACATTCAACACTTCTGGGCGTGTTGGTTGCCCATTACTTCCATCATGTGCAGTGAATCCACCCTCTGATTCCTATGTTACAAGAGGGCTCAGCAGTGATGAAGTGGTCGGAGGATGGACCTACAGCACACGATGGGGGACGTGGGCACCCGACACTGCTGGAAGGTTAAATGCTGAAACGTCTTAAAAGGTAAATGAGTCTGGAACTGAAGTGTCACACCATAACATTTAAGTCCAGATATAAGTTTATTCCAAAGACAAATTGTTTACACAAGCCAATGCAATTCGGGGGGCAAGCTCCGCTCCCTCCATTAGGGTTTGAAGAACAAACTATGGTGCAAATTTGATCTGCCTGCACAGAGAAGCATAGAGGCCCAGTGATGAGTCTATAATAAAAGGTATGTAATGACAATGCAAAGGGTTGATAAGGGGGAAAAAGGAGGAACCAGGGAAGGCAAATTATAAGCAGATTTGTTTTCAGCTTTAACATCCAGAGACTTCCTTTCATTCTCCCATACAGCACAGGAGAGGGATAACCTGATAGGTTGCTACAGGCAACAAAAACGTTTGATAATTCTGATGCATTGAGAAGCAAGGCTTGCCATGGCTACTTACGGAGGTGTGGGTTAAGAGTCCTCTTCAGCTGCTCTCCTTTCTGAGCATTTTCTACAATCTCTTTAACCCTTTATAGAAAAAATATAATAATAATAAAAATAGAAAAAGTCTGTTTCAATCAAATTATGTGATTTTACTTTTTAAACTTCTGCTAAACCTGTCCGCCCCTTTCATGTGCTCCCTGATGCCTACATTGGGATGGAAATTCTAGTTGTTATCACTATGTTCCTCTTTTTCTGCCCAACTGACAAGCAGGAAGTGTGGGGAAATCTTCCCAGTGGGGACACACAAAAAAAAAAGGGGATCTAAAGCTGGACATACACTCCAGTCCAGAATTTACACAGCTCTGCCATACAGAATAAAAAGGTGACCTCATTTTTTTTTCTTACTGCAGTTAAACAATGAAGACCAGTCACTGCCCTACGCCCAACCTGTGACTACACCGTGAAGGAGTAGCACACTGATGCGCTCATCCCGCTGTTCTCTTTTCCTGCCAGCGCATTTCTTCTCAGCTCATGTGCATAGAAAAAAACCTGACTGGCTTCTAGTGTTGCCCCAGCCACTGTGCATCCTAAAATGAGACAAGAGGCTGATACAAAGGCACATATATTTATTTTATTTCATGAATATACAGTGCATTCAGAAAGTATTCAGATCCCCTTCACTTTGTTCAATGTTGTTATGTTGCAGCCTGATACTACAATTGTTTAAATTCTTTTTTTTTTCCTCTCATTAATCTACACTCAGTAACCCATAATGACAAGAAGGGGATACTTATGCCAATGTGATATTTCAGTTTTTTCTTTTTAACAAATTCACAGACATTTCTAAAATTCAGTTTGTCATTATGGGGTGCTGAGTGTAGATTAATGAGAAAAAATAAAATAAATGAAAACAACTGGGAGTATCAGGCTGCAACATAACAAAAATTGAGAAAGGTGAAGGGGGTCTGAATACTTTCTGAATGCACCGTATTATGGTATTAATAAATGTATTTTTTATATATCAGCCTGCAGATCAGCTCTTATTATAGGAAAGGTCTCTAAGTCTGTGGTTCTCAACTGGTGGGTTGTGGCCCAAAAGTGGGTCGCAGCCTCGTGTTCAGGGGATCGCTGTGTGCCTTTCAGTGTGCTAGGGCGAGAGGCTCCTCAGCCTACCCCTAGCACAGCACTGTCAGTTCTTGCGCCGAGCAGCCATTCAAAATATGCTGCCCAGCACCAAGCATCAGGTTCAGGTAAGGTGGACTGGAGTTATGGCCGCGAGGGAGCTCCATCCATGTGTGCATTGCTTACAGCTCCCTCGTGTGCCCTGTGGAGGTGCCTGGACCTCACATTCTGGCTCCCGGCAACTCTAAAGGACACGCAAGGGAGCTGAACAAGCAATGCACATATGGATGGATCTCCATCACAGCACAGCAGCCCACACTGGACTCAGGCTGAGGATCCACTCCAGTTCTGATAAGGTAGGGAGACCCGGTGGATCTTAGAAAAAATAAAATACATATTTTTGGAGTGTGTGCGAGAAGGTCTGTGAGTGTGTGAGATTGTGTCTGTCCATGTTTTTGAGGGACGTTCACACTAGTACAAGTGCGTTAATTACTCATTCACACACTGTACCACGCAATCGCACCTACTACGCATTCTGGTTTGGTAGGAGCGTTGTGTTGCTATTCATTTGAATGGCACCCCAAATGCACCTCCTGCCCACAGTTCAATCGCCAGCACCAGAACGCGTGGTACCGCAATACTGTGCGTTCCATTGCAGTGCAACTTGGGTCACAACTTAATGACCAAAGACAATTGTGGATCCTGAGGTTACACAGGTTGGGAACTCTAAGTGACATAGAAAGCTTTGTGGCTCCTGTTGCTATAAGCTGCATTCATATGTGATAGAATGTAGAATCATACCTCTCCATGGTAATAAGAGACTCGGGGGCCTTGGCATTGCTAACAGGATAATGTTCTCTGACGGCAAACTTGACGTCATCAGCTTCATCTGTGCGGAACCTCAAGATGTTAAGAATGAGATACTCGTGATCCGTGAGCACAATGTTTCCCTGGAATAACACACAAAAAAGAAAATACAAGAATTAGGCATTTGGATAAAAAGGTGTCTATACTTATAGTGAAACTTTTCAGTAGCTTTACAAGTCTCCGGACATGTCACAATATATAGCAACAGCATCTTAAAAATAAAACTCCACTTCTTATAAATAAAGAGCAATCCTTAAGCACTAGTTGGTGACTGTCTTGGCTGAGATGATGTCATCAGTCTGCTGCAGGCAGGAGGAAGCATTTCCTCCGTCTCCCCTCCCCCAGTGATCAGTCTGCTGCAGGCAGGAGGAAGCATTTCCCAAGTCTCCCCTCTAGCAATCAGACTGCAACATTGTAACTTTGTATCCAGTCACAAAGTGAGAGGCTGCAGCAGGGGCTGATCCATGTCAAATATTAGTGAACACAGCAGGTGATTGTGTTATCTCTGAGCTGGCATCTAAGTCCAGGAAGTAAAGGATGACCCTGGATGATGCCTGAACAAAGATGGTGCTGTCCTTCTAAAGGGAAAAGCACATGAAAACATGGTCAGGGGGAGTAATGTGATCTCTATGAATGCTATTAAATGCAAGCACAGCAATAGCAAGTGTTACACTAACACATTACTGCGCATTCTACACATGACATACATAGAAGTCAGTCTATATTAGGAAAAGCTTGGTGCAGAATGAAATTTGAACCTTAACCTGTATAACTGCCCAGATAATTGCACCACCAGGAGAACAGCGATATCAGTCAAGGTTCTAAAGACCAGGCACTATGGGAGAGGTGTGTTTTTAGAGCTCAGAACTCAGCCGTCTTCCTACATCTTAAGGAAAAGGACATTTTTTCAAGGACGGTTTATATTTTTGGACATAGTAGACAGCTGGTTCTCAAGAGGCGTAAAAGAGGCCATCTTCATCAAACTGGAACAACCATCCCTAAACAGGGGTGGAGGAGTTTAACACCAACGGCTTTCTACATCTATAGCCCAGCAATTTCACACCACCAGCCATGTAAATTGATGAGTTAACACCTATACAGACTTCCTGATACTGATAGGATTATGTAACTAGAACAGGGTAGTTCCACGCCTTCCATACCTCCGGTCCTGTGTGGACAATCTACATCTACACATTCCATGGTGATTGGATGACGATATCTTGGCTAACGGTGTGGATATTAATGGTGGGTATATTCCTGACACTCATCGGAACTGAAGAAGTAGCTTGGAAAAGCTACAAAATGTCTTCAAGATTACAGAACATGTCCAGTTAGATGTGACTCACTGATACTAGATGTCCTTTTGGAACTGGACTCTATATATCTTACCCTATCATAGAGCTCAACAATGAGATGGTAAGCGGCATCATCTGAACCAAACTGGAAATCCACAATCCTGTCCACGCCAAGCTGCTTGATGCTGACCAGCCGTCTGGAACGCAAGTGCTTCCTGCACTGGAGAGATAGAAAAGTTGAAGGGCTTTAATCAGTATAACATGTCAGTTCAAAACAATGGGAAGCAAAATGTATCTTCAAATGAAATGTATAAACAGGAAATGTGGGCTCTGGCTTTTAAAAGGGTTCCCTGTGATTGTTGAGCTCATTTTCAACACAATGAGGACTTCTGGACATCTACACCAAACACATCTTCAACACAATGAGGACTTCTGGACATCTACACCAGACTCATCTTCAACACAATGAGGACTTCTGGACATCTACACCAGACTCATCTTCAACACAATGAGGATTTCTGGACATCTACACCAGACTCATCTTCAACACAATGAGGACTTCTGGGCATCTACACCAAACACATCTTCAACACAATAAGGACTTCTGAACATCTACACCAGACTCATCTTCAACACAATGGGGACTTCTGGGAGTCAACACTAAACACTAACAAGTTCTATGAGGGCCATCTGATCAACAGACAGGCCAGCACTGGGGGTGCATGGCACAGCTCTGACTTTCAAGCTGGAAAGTCAATATTTGCATATGTGTTTAGAGCCTCCTAGGTGGCTGTTTTCAGTCTTTTCCTGTCAATTTTATATAAGTGATGTGTGTGCTTTAATCCCTACATGGCCTGAATGTCAAAGGCAATCCTTGAATCCGGATGGCCCAAGGCATGATCTCAAAATGATCCAACTGCTCTGCAGATACTCCAATCAGTCAAATGCTACGTGACAAGGTAATGAGATGCATGGAGAGGTGAAGGCAGGAAATGACAGAGTGGTCCATCAAGTTTGCCCCCTTTTTTTTTTTTTTTTTCAATAATGCAGCTTTTTCATTTTGAGCATAACCAAGCACCAGAAGCCATAACACTAAAGAAGAACCCATGCAGGGCACTGACAGGTACTCTTTTTAAAAAAAATTGCCAATTGCTTTCTTTACGGCTAGATTTAGACATGAGCTGGAACAAGGTCCTAAGGGAACCTAAGACAAAAAGTGACCCTCCCTCCCCATAAGTTATGAACTATTTTAGCAGGATAGGTTGTACATCCTGCCCTTGTGCAACCCCCAAAGCATCCACCTCTTCTGCCTATCCATACAAGGGTACAGGTACTCTTAAATACTAGTCCACACAGGGACTCTTATATACACGTACGCACAAAAACACGCACACTGAACTTGATGGACCTGTGTCTTTTTTCAACCTCAGATACTATGTAAGTAAGACCGATTGATTTCCTTCAAACCTTCATTGCGAACCCGGACGGCATCATATTCTTGGGCCATTCAAACTCTGTAGTGTGAATTCTGATCCCGGATTCCACCAGAAGAACGGCTTTTGAGTCTGGCCTGTCAATCAGAGGTAAATGGCGAGTTGTGACAATGGAAAACAAAATGTCAGAAAATAGGTTGAATCTACAGTGGCGTAAGGCGGAATATTTATAAATGACTGCAGTTACATTCACACAGGTTGCAGAAAGGTT
>NW_017306498.1:172268-187115 GCF_000935625.1 Nanorana parkeri
CCCCCCAAATATCCAATCTACAAGAAGCTGAGTACACAATTCTGTCTTTATTAGGTATAACATGTTGTCAGATCAAATGTTGCAGGCTGCACTGGATCAACGCCGTCTACTTCCGCAAAGTAATCAAAAGAGGGAGCGCAGGCCTTGGCACGGCAGTCCTTGGCACGGCAGTCCTTTAAAGCCTTGGTTCTCAACTGGTGGGTCGTGACCCAAAAGTGGGTCGCGACCCCATGTTTAGTGGGTCACAGCGTGCCTTCCACTTTTTTAGGCGAGAGGCTCCTCAGGCTCCACCTTTTCGCACGCCAAAATATGTTGCCCGGGACCCACTGTAAGCTTGAGGTGAAGCAGCTATGGTCGCGAGGGAGCTCCATCTATACGTACAGCTCCCTCAGGTGTCCTGTAGTGGTGCCTGGACCAGAGTGACGTCACATTCTGGCTCCAGGCACATCTACAGGGCGCACACGAGAGCTGTACCAGCAATGCACATATGGATGGAGCTCCGTCACAGCACAGCAGCCCACCCTGGACCCCAGGCTGAGGATCCACTCCAGTTCTCTTAAGGTAGGGAGACTGGGCAGCCCTGTGCGATTAAAGCACTGCACCATGCAATCGCAACTACCACGCGTTATGGTGTGGGAGGTGTGATGCGTTGCCATTCATTTGAATGGCATCCCAAACGCACCTCCCACCCACAGTTCGATCGCAGTGCTACTTGGGTTGCGCCTTAATGACCAAGGACAAATGTGGATCCTGAGGCTACATAGGTTGAGAAACACTGCTTTAAAAGGACCCTGCCAGCATTGTGACTGCAATCAATGCGTCGGGGGGTGCGATGCACAAGCTCCTTCACTGTTTACTTTCAGGTCCAGGCCAAGGTATGGGCCTTCTGCGATGGGGCTGCAGGATGCAAACAATGCACTACAAGTGCGGAAACATCCCCACACCTGTGCCAGCGAGAACTGCGAGTCCCTCTGTCGCGGTGACAGCCAGGACTTGTATTCTCCACATTGGCAGGGATCTCCCTCCGCGTATTTGCACTACAGTCAAACAGACAGCAGGATGCTGTAGGCAGAAGCAGCCCGGCATTATGGTAAGTGGGAGGGGCAGCTTGAGGGCGGGGGTTGGGGAATGTGACCATGTTTCATGTAACACCCAAAATGTGGGTCACAAAGGTCAAATATGTCTTTAATAAAATTGTTTTAAGGCACAGTTCACCTTTCTTTGAAAATTAATATATGCACCCGCATTAATGGAAAACAAAATTGCTACTGTGATCAGTGCTGCACGCACAACGCACACACAACGCACACACAACACACTGATCACAGTAGCACATTTTTTCCCATGCACAGACTGCTGCAGACGTTTCCCCCTCAGTCCCAGGTCTCTTCCTACTAGGGATGAGCTTGGGTTTGCACTGAACCCAGTAAGAACCTGAGCGCCTCCAAACAAGGAAGTGCCATGGGCACTTCCACCCAATCAGCTGTGGACCATGCATTCCCTGCACCTCGGCTGCATGTAAACAAAGGGGCGGGATGCTTTTGCTGATGTAATTTACCTTATATGGCCACATAGTCATATTAGTAAGTGTCACTTACCAAATATAGGCATGTAGCCATATAAGGCGTCACTGCATCCCGCCCCTTTCCTTTGTCACGCTGGGTGGGCTTCCTGCCAGCAGCTGATTGGAATGATATGATACAGCTGCTCAGTTCGAAGGTTGGGGAAGGTGTGTGTGTGTGTGTGTGTGTGTGTGTGTGTGTGTGAATACAGTTCGAAGGTTGGGGAAGGTGCCCATGTTTCAAGTTACACCCTACATATAGATGGATCATGAAATTTTAATAAACCCCTTTTATACTACACCAGTTTAGGGGTGCTCTTCTCTTCCTCTTATAAACACTTCCTGTGCCCAGAGCCCGGGTGAATGCATCCTGACCATGTCACGTGACCACACAGGCATTCTAGGAGTATACAGGGAAATACAGCTCCTCTTACTTCTGCAGGCGGATGAGGTAAGTCTTGTTATCCACGTCGTAGACATTGTTCACTCGCATGCCCAGCAAACTAAGGAACAAAGACAAACAACAGACACAGTTATTGCTCTGACAGTAATAAGATCCCTTCACTATGTCGAGCTGGCACAGCACACCAGCCCCTTGCAGCTCTCCAGCTATTGTGGAAGCAGGCAGGGTACACTGGGACTAGTAGTCCCACAACAGCTGGAAAGGAAGCTTCCCCCACGCGTAAGCTTGCTGTGTCCCCTCCTCCTGCTGCTGGTCACCTGTCATGAAGCTCTGAGATGACAGCCCGGATATCTATGGTGTTGAATCTGTTCTTCATGGTGCCCTGAACTCACAGGCACTTCTGCCACCTTCCAAAGCTGTCCACAGGCTTCCTGCATCACATGCGACGGCAAGCCGGCGAGCTCAATTCTGTAACGCGTTTGGGGTGCGACCTCTAGTGGTGACGTGGGTGGAATGGCGTGCTGGCTTTACGTGCATTATTCGCTTTTCTCCGACAGGAGTCACTGCTGCTCCCAGGGACTCCTATAATGATATGTTTTAGAAATGCATTCATCTGTAACGTGCAATTTATTAATTGCAGACATTTAATATGCTAAACAAATGACATTTTTTGAAACAAAATAATGTATGAAATAAATGTATCACTTGTCTGATGTGGTCCCTTTTATTTTGTGCTTTTAACCAGGCTCCCCTAGAGCCACCATATTGATACCGAACTTAGTGCGGACACCCGATCGACATAGCGCAGGGCAGACCAGAACTCCTGGACTCAAGCAATCCGACAGACTCAACCTCCCAAGTAGCTGAGATTACAGACGCACGCCACCGCGCCCGGCGAGTACAATACACTGCTCTGTGTAACAAGAAGCTGAATTCTCCGTGACGTCAACTAGCTCAGTGTTGCCATCTGTGGTCAGTTGTATTTACTACACCTGTTGGCTGTACTGAGAGGCGCTCTCTACGAGACCTGCGGACTTGCTTTTTAGGTGGCCCCGCCAGTGCCTGACTCGGAAGGACCCGTTTCTAGCGTCCGTACTGTCGCCTTGGCAACGTGCGGAGGACCGTCCTTGGCAACCGGCGTGCGACCTTAGTTACCCGCAGACAGCAACATGGCCGAGGAAGAGGAAGGGATCGTCAGACCTAAAAGGATCTTTATCAATAACCTCGACTCGTACGCTGCCAGGAACATCGGCAAGGTGAGGAGAGCTGGGCCAGGTTAGCGGCTGCAAAGCAGGTGTAAAGCAGGCGCTTATAGGGGCGAAGCAGGCGCTAATAGGGGCGAAGCAGGCGCTAATAGGGGCAAAGCAGGCGCTAGTAGGGGCGAAGCAGGCGCTAGTAGGGGCAAAGCAGGCGCTAGAAGGGATCAGGCGTGGGGAGCCGGGGTGACTGCTGAGGTGGTTAGCAGGCCCTTTTAATGCACACCCGGGTTCAAGTGAATCTAAAGCCAAAACGATTTCTTTTTGTTTTGCATATAATAAGAAAAACAGGCGGTTGAGAAATTTCCCCTTCCTCCTTTCCCAGAGCACAATAGGAAGTGGAAGGAAATCTATCAAAGCGAAGGCGATTTCCTAGTGTCCCCAAAATGAGCGTCCCCAATGAAAGATTTTCTTTGGGTTCGCTCACATGAGGTGCATTGACCTGTGTTACTTAGCATGAATCAGTGCAAGGGGAATGCATGTGCGGTGGGGGCATCCGGGGATTTTAGGGCCGGTGCTCTTTTAGAATCCTGGACCCGCGAGAAATCTGGACAAACAACAAATTTGGACCGGTGACAAATCTGGACCGGTCCAGAATTTTCACAGGTTATTTGCCTGTATTGCACATGTGTGAGGAAGGAAGAGGGTCCAGAAAGCTGTCAGGCGAGGCGCCTGCAGACACAACACTTAACACATAATAATTTCTTTATATTTCTATTATTATTATTATTATTATGTGTGAAGTTTTGTTGCCGCAGGCGCATCACCTGCAAATGCTCTGGACCCCCTTCCTTCCCCACACATGCGCAATACAGGCAAATAGCCTGTGAGAATTCTGGACCCCATCAGCTGGTCAGCGCTTGCACGTTCAACCAACACCATCTGCAACTGCTGAGACCGCGTCATTTCCGGTCCAGATTTCTCACGAAGTCCAGCAATCTGTTAGAACACGTTTTTACCTAGAGACACACTTTAATTTGTATTAATGGGAACATGTGTACACAATAGGGATGTAATTGTTTCACAGGCCATTGTGAGGGGTTCCCGTCCTCCCTGGATTTTTAATTTATTTTATATCATGGAGAATAAATGGGAGTATTGGGAACACCCCCAAATGGGCAGATACTCTGAGGTACAATAGGGACTGGAGCCAGGACCTATTACAGGGATATCTATATTCACTGAAGGTCACTCCGCCCAGCAGAATTATTTTTGGGTGGAATGGCCCTCAAAAATGTGACCTGCAGCCTAGGTAAATGTAAAGTCTACATGTAATATAAAGTATAATTGCTTTATTTATCCCCAAATATTCTGACACTGTAGACTCGTTGGCTTTATTATTTCTGTAGTATCTGTCTGCCTGCATTGCTGGAGCTTCCTTTGAAGAAATTGAAGAGGAGGCAGAGGAGCAAGAACACTTGTCAGAGGATGAGGCAGTCCGCAAACCCAAACAGGGTCTCTTCCAGATAGTAGGGACTCTGTCCAGCCCTCCGGACAGGAAGCTGGGTTTTCCAGTGGAAACGTATGTGGTAAGCAACATCAGGATGTCATTTGTTCTTTCTTATTATCTTTACATCACTTGTATGTTTTGGGGATTATTAGACAGCTTTTCACTCATGGCTCCTTGGGCCGTGCCTCCTAGCTTCCCTTAATTCCAACATTGCAACCTCTGCCAGACTCATCAGCATTGGATGCTGCCAGGATTGTTGGATGCCTGGGCCCCTCAATGTGCACCATCAATGGAAGGATCAGAGAAAGGAATTACATTGTGTAGTGGGGGGGGCACAGGCATCTATCACTCCCCAAAGTGTCCAGTGCTAAACAGTCTTATGAAGGATGCTGAGCTGGGACGGAGGCAAGGTAAGAGGCACAGGCGAGTTTAGTATAATCACTATTTTGTCATAGGAAACTGGATTTAAAAAAAAACAACCTAAAATGGTAATATTAGACCCCGCTCACAGTAGTACGATTTGTCCTGCGTCTGCCTTAGAAGTATCCCCTTCACACACAGTACCGATGTACCCTAGAATCCAACAGGTGTTGGAACAGCAGGCTGATGGCGCCACAGTATACAATCTAGAACCTTGGTTCTCAACTGGTGGGTAGTGACCCAAAAGTGGGGCGCGACCCCATGTTTAGAGGGTCACAGCGCGCCTTCCACTTTTTTAGGTGAGAGGCTCCTCAGCCTCCCCCTAGCACAGCACTGTCAGTTTTCACACCAAAATATGCTGCCTGGAACCCAGTGTAAGCTTGAGGTGAAGCGGCTATAACTGCGAAGGAGCTCCATCCATATTTACCGCTCCCTCGGGTGTCCTGTAGAGGTGCCTGGACTGGAGTGACGTCACATTCTGGCTCCTGACTCCTCTACAGGGCACACAAGGAAGCTGTACAAGCAATGCACATATGGTTGGAGCTTCATCACAGCGCAGCAGCCCACACTGGACCCCAGGCTGAGAATCCATTCTAGTTCTCGTAAGGTAGGGAGACTGGGAAGTCCAGTGCAATTAAAGCACTGTACCATACAATTGCACCTACCACGCGTTCTGGTGTGGGAGGTGTGTTATGTCGCCATTCATTTGAATGGCATCCCAGACGCACCTCCCATTCACAGTTCGATCGCAGTGCAACTTGGGTCGTGCCCTAATGACCAGGGACAAATGTGGGTCCTGAGGTTACACAGGTTGAGAACCACTGATCTAGAAGATATGTTGTCCGCACACCATTCTGCTTCAGAATATCATCTTCATTCGTATTCCTTTAGCATGACATATGGATGTCCTGCGCCTGCCGTCGCACTGCAATGCACAACAATGAAAATCACATTATTCTTAATGGTGCTCATGCACATCAATGCAACATAGTGCAATGCAATTTCTGAAAAGGTGCTCGTGCTTCCTTTGGTGCTACACAAGCAGCGTTTTTGGCTCCAAAGACTTCAAAGCGAGCGCATGAAAAATGCATGTACATGTGTTCTGGCGCTTTTTCACATGTTTATGGTCAATTCTCCTCGAATGAAGATGACATTTAATGATGTCACCGCAGGTATTGCATGTCATTGACTGAAAGAAAAACACAGGAAGCATGAATATGCATCATCAATAAATCAAATTACTGAAAATTCACCAGCGACACTAAGTCCTAGCAGAGGTCCGCCCCCTCTACAGAGTATGGCCGGATTCTTCCTTTACTACATGCCTGTTTGGTTGGAGTAAGGACTCACTCCTGCCAGCCAGTACCCAGCTGTCTTTCCGCCGCTAAAGCCATGGAGGATTGGTGCTTTATTCCTATGCTTTGGTATAAATAAATCAAATCCACACAAAACTGCACTGAAAAATGCAGAATTACGCAGCAGCAGCACTAGTGTTGAACCTTAGGTTAGTGAGGTCATCTCTGTTATATATGAAGCTGCAAGGAGAACACATGAAAGTAGCACCGCTCCTCCACGGCTCAAAAAAGGAATGAGCCGGGTACTTGCCACTGGAAGCACGCCCTCGCTCCAATATGAGCTCATACAAACAGAAGAAAAGATGGCGGCACACCGGATTCCGCTGGGATTGTTTATTGAAACTTGTACCACATCACTACAAAAGAAAAGATGGCCGCACACCGGATTCCGCTGGGATTGTTTATTGAAACTTGTACCACATCACTGGTGTCCAGGCCAAGGACGCCAGAGGGTGTCAGAGGGGGTGGACCAGTCATTTGGTCCAGGTTTGAATATACTTAAATATAGCTTTTCTTCTGTTATTAAGTGGATTGTACTCCAAGTAGGAACTATGCCACCCAGCACTTTGTGAGCGGTTGGAACCTGCCAATAGGGCATCATCAAAAACTATGCCCCCCCAATGGCTTTATGTGATTAATAATCTGCCATTGTTTGTTTTTGTTTTTCAGATTTCAAATAGACATGAACTGTTAAGTCATCTTCTGGAGAGCGATGTCATCATATATAATATCACTGGGGACCCATCCCAGATTGATGAAGCTTCCTGGGCAGCGTCTGGTGGGTGGTCTTCTGTTATTATAATAAACTGCTCTAAAATATATTGGTCTGTATTGAGTCAGTGGCAGTGCCCACCGCAGCTAAACTAAGGGGCATTCTCCAGAATTAGGAAATCATTTATGATTTATGGCGGGTGCTCTCCCTACATTACGCTTAAAGAAAAACGTGGAAGGAAAATCTGTTTAATGTTCCATTACCTGTGCAATAAAAAGTCTCATTTACCATACTGAGACTGATCCATGAAAACCTTATATTTTCCTGTCCTGGAAGTTCAAATAATTAAGATTGTCTACTATGAGTAACAGCTTTGATTTTGTTCTAAATTTTCTTTTCTCCAGTTTTAGTGAATCAGCCACCATTTTGTTATCGCTGAAAATCAGTCTAAACACCATTACATTTTTTTTCTTTATTCAGCACTTCACACGGAAATTCAAAATTTTGAAAGCCAGAAAATGTTTATTTTGATATCTACGGTCATGACCTGGGCACGAAGCAAGCCAATGGACCCGGTATGTGTGCCAGATACCACCATGCATTTATTTCCATCTCCATTTTACTTATATCATCTCCAGTTTAGTTTATTTGTCTTAACTCAGTTATGCAATAAATTAGGGATGTCCAGATACCAGTGCCGATACCAGTGCCGATACCAGTGCCGATACTTGGCATTTTCATGAGAATTACCAGGGTTGCAGCGGTTGCAGCTACAATCTCCTTTATATCTACCCAAAATTATGCACAACAAGGGCCTGCCTGATCGGGTAACAATTAATTGGATAGTTTCGGTGGGCCCTCATAGTTTGGGTAGATCTAAAGTTCATTGTACAGAGATTGTATGGCCAGATTGTAACATGTACGTTGAGCCTTACTTAACTTCAGCAGAGAGAAATCAGGTCTCCTGCCCTACCAGACAGGGCTGTGCTGTGTGGCAGAGCTGTGTATATATCATAACCGGATGGACAAAAATAGGCAGGTAAAACAACTCCTAAATATTTGTATGGAAGAAGCTAAATCTTTGTTTTCGGTGCTGATTAGGGCATCATCTATAGCATTTATTTAGATTCTAGCACCTGTTGTCTTGTTACAGGACGATCCCGAAATCCCTTTTACAGAAGATGATTATCGGAGAAGGAAATGTCACTTAAACTTCACAGATCATTTAAATGCAGAAAAACTCATCATTAAGCTGGGGAAATCTGTAAGTACTTGTATGCCTTTGTGAAAATGACCCTCTTTTGTTTACTCTCCTATCATAAAGAAAAATCCAAAATTTACAGTTGTCTCAGGAACAGGAATAGAGGGGAAATCTTCCAATGGTAACTAAACTCTGTGCTGAGTGGCTTCCTGTTCATTCATAAAGTGAGCCTATAGTAAATATTTACTATGTCCCCTTTCATAAATGAACAGTAAGGGATTTCTGGCACTTCCTGTTCATTCTGAACTGGGGACATAGTTATTTATTAACACTGAGTGATCAGTACTGATTGCTCAGTTTTGGTGCTCAGCTTTCCATCCTGACTGCTCCGCCCCCTCCTGCCTGTCAGCGGAGCCGAGCTCTCCTCCCCGCATCACCCTGCTCGGCCTTCTGAGAGGTCTTTCCTCCCCACACTGCAAGGTGTTCTGTGAATGAATGAGAGGAGGAGAGGGTAAACCACGAGATCCCCCTCTCATCCATTTACAGAACACCTTGCACGCAGGGAAAAGAATACAAGGCTTTTTGTGAATGAGCGAGGAAAGGGGAGAGTGAGCATCATAGAAGTAGGAATGTGCACCTGTGTGTGTCCCTAGACTGAAAATCTGTCCAGTACGGCCATTAAAATGAAAAGCCTTACCTGCTGTAAGGGGGATAGGCCCAACTGGTATTGGCAGCAGTAAACCACGCACAAGAGACAAGACAGGGACACCCAGGAATAGTGCAAGCAGGTTTGTCCTGCTTTACGCAAACACTGTATGAGTGCAGCGGGGCATTGAAAAGCAAGTCCATGGCATAAAATAAGCAATACAACGGCTTGTCTGAGCCATTAACTAAACTCAGGTCAGTTCCTGACTAACAGGGTGCCCCATAATGGGCTCCCTACCACAAATATACAGCTCTTGTAGCTTTATAGTGTTCTGCCAGCACTCAGCTTTTTCACCCAGCAGCAGAGTGAGAGAGAGAGAGCTCCACGCATCAGTCAACTCACATATATAAAGGCCTGTGGACAGCTGTGACTAGAAATGAGGTCTAGCTGCCAGGTATGATGTGGACCTCGGAATGGAGGCTTTATCTCACACAAAGCTCTACAAAACCTCCAGTCTCCAGGACACAGAATAGAACCTATTAAGATTCTGAGAAAATCTCCTCATCAGCCACAAACCCTGGAGCCCCTCGCCATATGAATACAGTATAAGAAACCTAGGTGACACATACACACTGGCCACAGTCCTACTAGCCAGTGCCTCACAATGCTTATAACCAGACACAACAATAAGCTTAAAGTGAGAGCTGCCCATGTTAGTATCTGAATGAATGTACAGTACGTTTAATGCATTTTCCAATGTAATATTTTTTCAACAGAACAAAGGCAAGTTCACAACTTATGTGATTGCATCTGGCCTCCTGTATGGAGCAGAGGAAGGAATCCTTCATACATTATTTAAAGTAAGTGCTTTTGTAGGATGAACATTCTATAATAAACTGCAATAAACTTGTAGCCACATTTACTTATATTCTTGTATGCTGAGTCTTTTGGTTTAGTTACATCTGTGCAGCTAAAGATGCATTTTAATGATTACTGCAGAATACTTCCTGTTCTTGGATGGCTACACCCACTTAGGGGATCTGTATGGTGCCCTATCATAGCCACTGCAATGTGAACTGCTCACCTCTCGATCCTGTCACGGCTCTCTGCTGTGACAGGGGAGGGGCTGGATTCCCCCCTCCCCGCTCCGATCTGCCAGCGCTGACTGGCGGGTCGGACGGGGAGGGGGCGGGTACAGCTGGCTCTGCCTCTAGATAGGCAGAGCCAGCTGTCAGTCACACAGCTGGGCGGATCCCGGCACAATTGTCGGGATCCGTTTCAGCTGCGGCGTCTCAGTATACCGCGAGCTACAGCTCGCGGTATACTGAGCCTAGGGTGAAGGGGAGGACGCTAGTTTGTGTCCTCCCCTTACCCTAAGGAGAACTACGGGGAAAAGCCTTAACCCCATAGTTCTCCTTTAAACAAAAACTTGGCAATAAAGTTTATTAAAAATCAGATAAATCATTTCAGGTACATCAAGACAAAAGGTGTGCAAATGCCATTCCCCTGCCAGTCTGCTGCAGAGAAAGACACTTGCTGTCTGTGTGGAAGCAGTGATCACTCTGCAGAGGCCCAGGATATATCCCCTGCTAAATCATACCTATAGTTCTGCAACCAGCAAATCTCATGCTTTCTGAGAACCCAAACTTGGGGAAGGGGTTCCAACCTCTGCTGACAGACCCCATCTACACACAGAGTAGGAGTCCTTCTATGCAGCCTGCAGGCTGTGGCTGCTTTCTAAAGACATTTGTAAAGTGATATCACCACCCTAGAAACCAGAGTGTGGTTTCATCACAGCCCAGATTTTTGCATGAGCAGGAGGGGATTTTACAACCCTTTTCCCCAGCAGTGGAAAGTACAAAGAGATGAACACAGATAAACCACTTAGTTGACAATATAAGCTCCATTCAGATAAAACTGGCAGGTTCTCTTTGTGCACGTTTAACTGTACCATATACAGTCTGTGGGTGCACTCATAATGGCTTTTGCTTTTCATACATGTAGGAGGCCTGGCTGGGAGAGACCACGGCACTGCCTGTCTTTGGAGATGGACAGAATATCATCCCACTGATCCACGTCACTGATTTAGCAAGGTAAACATTCTCGCAGGATAGAAATAACTGATTTAGTATTGCCCATCATTCAGCTTGTCATTCTGTATTGTGTAAGCCTATTAATGATGACTGTGACATGTGACTATAGAAGGGTAAGTGACACTCAGGTGAGGATCAGCATTGTTTGCTTTCACAGTAAACAGCTCATTCCAGAAAAATAATCTCAAGGCTAGGGTTGCACCGATACCAGTATTGTTATTAATGCAGATACTGAGCATTTGCAGGAATACTAATAATCGTGCAAATGCTCTGATACCAAAAAACAATACCAGAGCTTTAATTATTCAAATGGAAGTGCCTGCCTTATGTCCCGCACTTGCTAAGGACCTCGTGGCAGCCTTATTGGGAACCATGTGGCACCCGTTTACTGCAGTTCTGCTAGCCCGCATATTTCCCCCTCCTGAGACCCTCCACTCAAGACATCAGGCTGACACCCTGGAGCAGACGGAATTGCTGTATAATGTATTGCTGGAATTTGAAGTCCTCTATAGCCAGTGCCATTCTGCATTGCTGTATAATGTATTGTGGGGATCCATAGTTCTCTATAGCCGGTGCCATTCTGCATTGCAGTATAATGTATTGCTGGGATTTGTAGTTCTCTATAGCCGGTGCCATTCTGCATTGCAGTATAATCTTTTGCTGGGATTCGTAGTCCCTCTACATCTTGGAGTCAGTGGCAGAACTACCAGAGTCACAGCAGTAGCTGTGCCCTGGTGCTCCACTACTGTCCTAAAATCATTATTCTGTATTGTTTTAGAAAAACTGTCACATGACACACAAAAAAGGTATTGGTAATTGGTACTGGAGAGTACTTGAGGAAAAGTATCAGTACTTGTACTCGGTCTGGAAAAAATGTTATCGGTGCATCCGTACACAAGGCAAAGTATATAGTCAGAGGACGCAAGTCTGTATTGGTAGGGATTGGTGATAGGCCACTTATTGTGTGTGTGTCACATGTTTATAAAAGGACATAAAGTTTTTGTTTTAAATTGTATGTCATTACTCAGATTTCCCCCCAAACCTCCTTCCCCCTCTTCTAGTGCATGTCCCAGCATTATTCTTTTTCTTTGACCCTGTTCTTACTGAATCAGTTTTTATTACTCCCTGAAACATTATCACCATACTTGTAATATTTGTGCAGGGTCAGGGAGGTCGGTTCCTTTTGATATAGGTGTGCCTCCAGAACTACATCTTCCAAGCGTCCTTTCCCTACGCACAGTGTGTAGGTAGGCTCTTGGGAGTCAGAGCAGCAGCATTGTGATGAAATCAATGTATATATGTGGAGTTTGGTGGGGAATAGAATGAGTTCTGTAGCTCTCCAATGAGTCACATACCTGGAACAAGCATGTAGCCAGTGAAAAGAGCAAAATCAGATCTGTTCTTTTCCTGGGTTACTAACCCATAAAGTATTGAAGCCGCTGAATCAGTATGACTGGCAGTTAGTATTTTCAGAACAAGAGTCAGCGATGGCAGCTCATATCACTCTTCGTACAAGTTTTCTTGAAGTCTGACATTTGCCACCAAGTCAGTTGCCTGCCTCCACTGACTGGCTCCCAGTTCCTGAGTGTACATAACTATATGAAATAACATTACATTAGAGAAAACTTTCTTTTAAAGGAGAACTATGAAGTGAGTGATTTTCACTCAGCCTCATAGTTAGAGCCAACGTGTGACATTGAAGCTGTCACAGGTCGGCTCTATAGATCGGGAAGTGAGTGAACACATACCATCGCTCGTTCACTTCCCGATCATCTCCCTACAGAGAGCCGTGACTGTCAGTCACCTTTCCCCGCAGGGATTCCCCCCTCCCCGTTCCAATCCTCCAGTGCTGACCTGGAGGGACAGACGGTGGAGGGGGCGGGCCACAAATGCAGATAGGCAGAGCCAGCTGTCAATCAGCCCACCGGGTGGATCTTGACAGTATTATCGGGATCCGTCCTGACTGTGGTGCTCTCAGTATATAGCGGGCAATAGCCTGCTATATACTGAGCTTTGGATCATGGGAGGAGGTTAGTATATGTCCTCCCCTTACCTTAAAGAGGACTATGGGGAAAAAGGGTTACCCCATAGTTCTCTTTTAATGATTGGGTAGAATGACGAAGTCGAGCCACTGTAGTTACAGAGCTGTAAGAAGTTAATTGATGATATTTTACCTTTAGTTGTGTCTGTAAAGATGATACCTTTAAAGCTGAAATCCAGGTTGATTATAAAAGACTTACATTTATACAGCTCTATATTAATTAATGCATCATTAAATTATAATTTTTTTTAATAGAAGCAGTATAAGTACCTGAATTTGACTTGGTATCAGCTTCTCGTAGTCTACTCTGCACTAGTGCTCTGACTGGAGGGAGAAGCAACATAAGAAGCTAATCAGATGTGTTGCAGTGTAATGAACATGCTGATAGGAGGAGAGAGATATGAGCTTATCAGCCTGTTGCTTCTTACAGGCTGGGGAGGGCAAGACCTGTAAATCTTACATAACTGCAAAAGAGAAAAATTAGGCCTTCTGCCCTGCCAGACAGGGCTGTGCTGTGTAAATATCAGGAATAGATGAACAGACACAGAAATCCTTTGGCAGGTAAAACTGCTTCCACACGCGTGTTACAGTTCTGCTGTAAAAATACACATTCTTTATCTCTGAAGAATCAAGTACAATCATTATCTCTTTATTGTGTTTTTGGTACTCATGGTGACAGCCCTTCAGATTTCCACAATTCTGTTATTTAAAAACATCTTGAGCTCTACAGGTTACTAATGGGCTATAATGGGTGCAATAATATATACTCCTCTTATAAACTGATTGTAGTGTGGTACAGAACATTGTAGACCAGAGGCCAAGGACTCACTACCTGGTCGCAGTGGATGACGCCATACACACGCAGGAGGAAATGGTCAAGGTACGGATTATTTTATTTTCCTTTACAATGGAATGTGATGAGAAAATAGAATGCAGACGTTAATGGTTTACCTGACCTTGCCTTTCAATCTTTCCGGCAGGCTGTCGGCGTACACCTCGGCCCTGGCAAAGTGCAGAAGGTTTCTAAAGAAGCTGTGTTCCTGAATAAAGAGCTAACCGTCAGTAATTTCGTCTTTTCCGTAACCCTTCTCCATAACTATAGGCATATACTGTAGCTTAGGAAGCCATAACTCAAAATAGCAGAAATCCTTCCTTTTTTCAGATCAGGTCACGTGATCAATTTTTTCTTCTCCATACTGCATGGCCCAGGTGAGTGGGCAGGGAAAAATCACAATGCGTCACTTGTTCTGGTGACGTTTTTGGTGTTTGTTCCCATCTTCCACCCCTGACCTTGCAGAGACGAGCAAATGTGATTACATGATCTGTTCTGCTCAGTGAGTCTCACTGGAGGAGCTGCTGCCAGTCACCTAGTTGGTGTTGCCCTGCTCTGGCTGTGACATGAGTATGTGTGATGATGTGATCACGTGACCTGTCATGCCCTAGTATGACAGCAGTACTCGCTATAGGGGCCACTGCCAATCACTTAGCTAGCGTCTTCCACCGCTGCCTGTGAAATAGGTATGCAGATATCCAAACATTTGTTTCAGGGAGGTGCCCTCTCCTCCTGCCACCTCCCCCATCCGAAGGGGGGTGGGGGAGGTGGCACCTCCCTGGAATGATGGCAGATAGCAGAGGAGCCAATGCGGCTGTCGTCAGAATTAAAAAAAAAAAAAAAAAACAAAAAGAAGGGGAAAAAAAAGCTAGCGGCG
>NW_017306498.1:187229-209681 GCF_000935625.1 Nanorana parkeri
TGTCGTCAGAATTAAAAAAAAAAAAAACAACAGATAGCATGGGAATGAATAGCTAGGCTGCTGTTGGATATTTAAGTTGCAATAGCCAATAGCAGGCTGGCTATTGCACCGGCCCACTGCTGCTGTCAATCAGCAGAGAAGGACCTAAAGGAGAGCTTAAAAGAGAACTATAGGGTAAGTGTTTTTCCCCATAGTTCTCTTAAGGGTCACGTGAGGACACATACTAGCATCCTCCCGTGAGCCAAAGCTCAGTATATCGCGAGCTACATTACTGTCGAGATCCACCCAGCTGCGTGAGTGACAGCTGGCTCTGCCTATCAGTCAGCGCTGGAGGATCGGACAGGGGTGAGGGGGGGATCCCTGCAGGGAGCCGTGGATGACACATACATGAGGAGGTAGCTGTGTGGGCATGAATTGTTTGAGAATGTGATAGTTCAGTGGTTAGGTTGAGGTGGGATAGGCTTCCCTAGAGATGAGTCTTAAGGGATCACCTAAAGGCAGTCAGGGCGGGAGATAGTCGGACAGGTTGGGGTAAAGAGTTCCATAGGATGGGAGAGACTCTAGTGAAGTCCTGGAGGCAAGCATGGGAGGAGTCACTAACACAGGGTTTTACTTCACTCCTAGAGGTGGGGCAGCCAAAGGAAAGTAAGTATATGCAACTGTGGAGGTCTGCATTAAACTGAACCTGTTTCTTTGCCCAGCATGGGGAATGCGCACATTCACTCTAAAGAGACCCTTTGAAAGGGCTATGACGTCCAAGGAGGCAGTTGGTTTTTCTAGGAAATTGACTCTTCTGGAGTAGTCAGATTTTCTAGCAAGTTCAGAGGCACATTGCAAATGAATAAAAAATAATGTATGGTAAGGGAAAACACTGAAAGTAAGCATTTAACATTTTTTGCACTTGATTTTTCTGTTCCTTTACCTGCAATTTTGGCAACAGGGTCTCTTTTAGCCTTGCTGTGAATTAACTTGTTTTTTTTAGTGATACAGAGCCTAGCTACTAGTTCACTATAAATGTCCATATGGCTTGTAATCTATTGTTCTGGGGACACCAGTCACTTTGCTATATGAATATCTAGGCCAGGTATTCACAATCCCACACACTGAAGGCTCTTTGCTAAATAATCAGAGACCCAAGCAACAAATCTTTGTTCTTTTTCAGCAAATAGAGATTGACCATTTACTGGTAAACCTGAGAATGGAAGCCGTGTTCTTGAAGGAGAATTTTAACATTAACTGGGTGTCTCAGAACGGAATAGTGGAAAACATAGAATCTGTCGTCAAAGAGTTCAAGGAAAGTCAAGGACTTCTGGTATGTGGATTTAGAAGGCCATCAGTGTTACAGTGCAGCTATGAGATGCTACAGACAATACATAATAGAGTCATTTATATTAAGTACCTTCCATAATATGCAAATTTGTGTTTTTTTTCCAGCCCATCCGTATCTGTATCCTCGGACCTCCCGCTGTAGGAAAAACAACTGTGTCAAAATTGCTATGCAAACACTACAAACTGCATCACATTCACATAAAAGATGTCATCACAGAGGCCATCGCAAATCTGGTTTGTAAACCCTGCTGTAGTCTGCGACAATAAGAATTTTTCTTTCTCAATTATTAGCCTAATATTCCCTGTAACCTTAACGCTAATATTCCCTGTAACCTTAACGCTAATCTTACCTGTAACCTTAACTGTAACCTTGACGCTAACCTTCCCTAAAACCTTAATGTTAATCTTCACTGTGACCTTAACGCTAACCTTCCCTGTAACCTTAACGCTAACCTTCCCTGTAACCTTAACGCTAACCTTCCCTGTAACCTTAACGCTAACCTTCCCTGTAACCTTAACGCTAACCTTCCCTGTAACCTTAACGCTAACCTTTCCTGTAACCTTAACGCTAATCTTCCCTGTAACCTTAACGCTAATCTTCCCTGTAACCTTAACGCTAAGCTTCCCTGTAACCTTAAAGCTAATATTCCCTGTAACCTTGACGCTAACCTTCCCTGTAACCTTAACGCTAACCTTCCCTGTAACCTTAACGCTAACCTTCCCTGTTACCTTAACGCTAACCTTCCCTGTTACCTTAACGCTAACCTTCCCTGTTACCCTGTTACCTTAACGCTAACCTTCCCTGTTACCTTAACGCTAACCTTCACTGTTACCTTAACGCTAACCTTCACTGTTACCTTAACGCTAACCTTCCCTGTTACCTTAACGCTAACTTTCCCTGTTACCTTAACGCTAACTTTCCCTGTTACCTTAACGCTAACCTTCCCTGTTATCTTAACGCTAACCTTCCCTGTTATCTTAACGCTAACCTTCACTGTTACCATTAACGCTAACCTTCCCTGTTATCTTAACGCTAACCTTCCCTGTTACCTTAACGCTAACCTTCCCTGTTACCTTAACGCTAACCTTCACTGTTACCTTAACGCTAACCTTCACTGTTACCTTAACGCTAACCTTCACTGTTACCTTAACGCTAACCTTCCCTGTAACCTTAACGCTAACCTTCCCTGTTACCTTAACGCTAACCTTCCCTGTTACCTTAACGCTAACCTTCACTGTTACCTTAACGCTAACCTTCCCTGTAACCTTAACGCTAACCTTCCCTGTTACCTTAACGCTAACCTTCCCTGTTACCTTAACGCTAACCTTCACTCTAACACTAACCTTCCCTGTAAGCCTGACTATAGCATGTACTGTTTTCTCTCTTTGTTTAAAGGAAAGGCTTGTGAAATCTCCTCCAGAGGAGGAAGTGGAAGCGGAAGAAGGTCCGGAATCATGGCAGGAACTGTTGGATTCTGTGAAGGAGAACATGGAACAAAATGGAGGTATTTGCCCTTTTTAAACTGGCCTCAATGACAATTAAGGAGGCTTTGAAGGAATGTTTGGCCATGGCCTAGCTTGACTTTTACAGCAAAATGCAAGATTTGTATATACTGTAGCTTTAGCTGCCTTTGTATGGATATACTAATCATTCGCATGTAGTGTTCACTGAAAATAACCTCAAAAGATCAGCTGCAGGGAACCTAAAGACAATACTGTTGACCAGTCCATTGCCCTCTGCTAGACTTTTTGGGGGCACAGCATCCACAGTATAGGTCCTCTTTAAATGACTTATGTTGGTCATATACATGATAATTCCTGGCAATTGCAACCAATTTAAATGAGCTTTTCACTACAAAAACAAACCAACAGATCAAAGCCAGCTACTGCCAACAATTTCTATAGAAATTCTGAAACAAGTCACTGGCAATACGTTGCTTGGATTTGGCCATTTTGTGCGAGCAATGGTGATTAATAGTAGTTGACACTTCCTAAAAATGGCCAGGTGTGACTTGATAATTGAATCTCAGTGATCTACAATGCAGGTTGAAGCAATGCAGGGCTGCAAGAACCCTGGGTCATGCTTGTGCCCACTGTAACAAACTTGTGACCAGCTGCAGGGGGAGCACAAGGAGCTCTTTGTCTTCTACATAATAATGGGGTTTTTTATCTCCCACTCCCAGCATGGCCACATTTTGGGGAAGAACCTTTTCTGTTCCAGCATGCCTGTGACCCTTGTTTGGAGTTTGTGTACAAACCGGCTCTAAGAAAGATGTGGTCTGATGAGTATTGTATAGAGGCACTCAATGGCCTGCACAAAGCCCTGACCTCAACCCTACTGAACACCTTTTGGGATGAATTGGAACCCCAATTCCTTGCCTGGTCTTCTCATTTTAAATGAGTACATCACCTTACATATGGTCCATTGCCACATATTTTAGAATTTTGTGAAAAGTCAGAAATGGAAAAAGATTTGGGGGTCACAATTGACCGCAGATTGAATAACAGCACGCAAAGCCAGGCGGCGGCAAACAAAGCGAGCAGAGTGCTGCCTTGTATTAAAAAGGGAATGTACTGTAGAGACAAAGCAATCATTTTGCCACTTTATAGATCACTGGTTCGGCCTCATCTTGAATATTCGGTTCAGTTTTGGTCACCAGTCCACAGAAAAGATGTCCTTGAGCTGCAAAAAGTCCAAAGAAGAGCAACTAAGCTTATTAAGGAGCTGGATGATCAAAGCTACGAGACGAGGTTGCTAAATCTAAACTTCACGCTGGAAGTGAGGAGATTAAGAGGCGACATGATTTTGTTGTACAAAATGTTCAGCGGTGATGGCAACATCGGCACTAAACTTTTTACTGTAAACTCTGTAACGAGGACTAGAGGCCACTACCTAAAATTGGTGGAGAAAAGATTTATCCACAAAGGGTGTAGTGGATTCTTTTCAGTTAGAGCGGTTACATTTTGGACCTCTGCCACAAGAAGTGGTATCTGCAAAGAATATTGATTAGTTCAAAAATCAATTAGATACCTTCCTAAGAGACCGCAACGTACAGGGGTACAGGTATACTTAAATACTAGGTCACACAGGGACTCTTATACGCACGCACAGCTCACACACAGACACACAAAGGTTGAACTTGATGGACCTGTATCTTTTTTCAACCTCAAATACTAAGTAACTAATAAGGAGTGTAGGCTGTTATAGCTTCAAATGGAAACTTTGTGATGATGTATCCACAAATATTTTTTTTATGTATTGTATACATCTGTCTCACAATATATCTAAATGCAGGGCGTCTGGATGACAGCTATGTGATCAAGTTCATGAAGGAGAAACTGAAGTCTATGCCTTGTCAGAACCAGGGCTATGTCTTAGATGGATATCCCAAGACCTACGAGCAAGCAAAGGAACTTTTTAACTGTGCGTAAGATTGCCTTCCCCATATGGAACATGCTTGGAAGTGGTTTTTGTAAATGTACAAGATGAGATTTAAAATACATTTTGTTTCTTGGTTTTTAGCGGAAGAAGGAGAAGAAGAGGAGGAGAGTAGGAGTAAAGCTCCACATTTTGATAAAACCATCACCCCAGGTATGTAAAAGGAGGTTATTTTAAAGAGACTCTCCATCCAAAAACCAGTTGAGACCTTTAAGAACAGTTTTATTTACAAAAGGACTTGTAAAGGAATGCTGAGGTTCTTGTAGTTCTCACATGGACATAGGATGACTTAAAGGAGAACTATGGGGTAAGTGTTTTTCCCCATAGTTCTCCTAAAGGTCACGGGAGGACATAAACTAGCGTCCTCCCGCAACCCAAAGCTCAGTATACCGCAAGCTACAGCTTGCGGTATACTGAGGCCGCCGCAGCCGGGACGTATCCCGACATTACTGTTGAGATCCGCCCAGCTGCGTGATTGATTGCTGGCTCTGCCTATCTAGAGGCAGAGCCAGCTGTACCCGCTCTCTCCCCCGTTCGTTCCTCCAGTCAGCGCTGGAGGATCGGAGAGGGAAGGGGGGATCGGAGAGGGAAGGGGGGGAATCCCTGCAGGTAGCCATGAGTGGTAATCACGGCTCTCTGCAGGGACATGATCGAGAAGTGAACGAGCGACGGTATGTGTCCGCTCACTTCCCGATCTATTGAGCCGGCGTGTGCCAGTTTCATTGTCACACGTCGGCTCGAACTATGAGTTTGAGTGAAAATCACTCACCTCATAGTTCACCTTTAAGAGTGAATCAGTGCTCTATATACACACAGCAGAGCAACAACTGTTGGCCCAGACTCCCCCTTCATATGAAAAAGGGATAACTACAAACAGTAGGAGCAACAATATTGAGGACAAAGAGTCCCAGGAGAGATCCGACTGAGTGTAGTATTTTTTTTATAGTGCAAAGCTATAGATACGTTTTAAAAAAATGTAGAAGAAAGAGTGTGATCTTCACATTTTGCGAGAAATCCCCTTGGCGGTGCAAAAAGGCGTGCGGGGAATATTTCTGTCCCCGCGCAGGATGGTCACTCTAAATGCTCCTCTGGGTGGAGTTCAGATGATCCAAAGCTCGTGTGCTTTCATTTTATTGGCAACCAGCACCAGCTTGCTTTTTTAACAATGTCATGTGATCACATGGATAGGACTATGAGAACGGCTCACAGATGCCGACTGCTATTACTGCAATAGAACGTTTTATCACACATCCTTAGCATTGTGTTGAAGAATGTTTATCTACAGATCGCAGGCAGGAAAGGGTTCTATGTCGCTTAATCTCATTGAAAGTAAATGTCCATCATAAGACTACCCTGTCCACACGGTGACAATGCTGCTATGCGATTTCACTGCAGATTGAACAGTGTTGTCACCCTAATAAAGGAAGTGGAAAAATAATGGATCTACTGACAGGGTCAGTAGGGACTCAAAACAAAAACTGCTGTGTTAATACCATTGACAGACTGCGCCATATATGTCATTTTTTTTATTCTGCATAGTTACAATTTAAAGTGAACCTGTTGCTTCACCCTACTTGGTAAAAGAACATGTTCACTTTAGGCTGGAATTCTCTTCTAGGTAATTATAATCCAGTTAAACTAAATGCACAACAAATACTAAAGTATGTCAGTTTATTACAAAAGGTTAAATCGTTTATGACTGAGCTTTGCTTGATGTTTCTGTTTTCTTGGTTTATAGAATATGTTATTTCTCTGGGTGCATCCGATGAATTCCTTAAAAACCGCGTGATCAACCTGCCAGAAAGTGTGGTTGCTGGAACGCATTACACACAGGAGCGTTTCCTCAGGGCCCTCGCTATGTTCCGGGAATTGAACACTGAAGACGAAACTGTCCTCAACTATTTTGATGAGGCTGAAATCCATCCATTGCATATCGGTATGTTATACATGGGGCCCCAACATGTTTTTCACTGCTGACTCCTACCTCCTGGACCACATCCCTGGAACCTCTATACATACACATGTTCTAACATAAGCATTAGGGTGGGGGTGCTGCCTTATTTTCAGAGTGAAAGGTAAGACTAACATGGAAATAGTAGAAATTACAACCTTAGCACGACACATCTGCACTCTTTGACTCCCATCCACCAATACCACTCAGCCAAATCTTTAAAGCTGAACTCCGGCCTTCCCTTCAGTCTTGCACAGTTGTACAGGCTCCTCTCTTTTATTGAAATTGCCCACTCTGATTTCACTGCACACTATGAGCTTCTCACATTGCGCATCAGAAGCTGCAGAAAATCGGATAGAGCCTGCCTAATTTCTTGGCTGCAGGATGTCCAGCATAGTCTAGCCATTTCCTCCTTAGGCTGACTGTCCATGGCCCAGCCCTTCAATGCATAAAATTTCACTTCTTTCAAGGAGGCTCAGCATTACCTAGAGTGCTGTACATGCCAATGCAGTCTGCCTAGGAACACCCACTCCTCCAGACTGACCGAGTGGCATCAGCTAATAGGAAACACTTGTGCATACCCATCGCAGAAATTCACTGATCTGGGCGGTGTACAGCTATAAACGGCCATGTGATTGAGGCTGAACTGGTTGCGTTGCTTTCTGAATTCAGTGATGTTTCCTACTCTGTGTCTTAGTACTGGTTTTATTCAGAAGCTTGTGACATTTGTGATTTACATTGGTGTCGCCGGTGTTTCTGGTTCTTCTGGTCACAAGTGGCTTTACAGTTTAAGACCTCCGAGGTGTTGCTATGGTCACCTGTGCTTGTTATAATGTATGTATTTTACAAGTTGGCCACATGAGGAGTTCTCTTTATTTCTGCTCAAGCTTACTGGGAAAAGACTGTAACTGTCTTTTCCTTGGATACTGATGATGTAGCTTTCCCTCAGTAAGGAGCGGAAGCACTCGTGAAAGTTATACCGCGGACAGATATTGGTGACACTTATCTAAGTGCCTGGGACATGCACTCCTTCCTTCCTTCCTTCCAGAACATAACACTACTATAGATTTAGCTCATGAATACAATACACCTAATGTATGCTTGTCATAAACATGTCATAAGCTACGCCATATCTTTGATGCAGTAGCTTGGCTGTGACAGATTCACTCAGTATGAAAATCTAATGGGTGCCTTCATATTTGAGGCTATGTGTTTAAAATTAGGGGATTTTCGGTCTAAGTTCACATAAACCTGAGTGTGTCTGCAAGGGTCTTCCTCTCATCCTAGATTTTTAATAAGGCTTGGGAATTTCAGATAAGCAGTCTGTGGGAAACTTTAAGTTCTTGTACCCTTTTTTGGATGATTTTGTTTGAAAAATAAAATGTTTCAGCTCTTGAACCATTATTATAGATCTAAGATCTTTATTTTCCAGCCTTTGGCTACTTGGGCAAAACCTTTAAGTACAGAACAGACGACTGCTGGAGATGATCCACATTTTATTGATAGCTGTGGATCAGATGGCTGTTGCTTCTCATTTTCTATTTGATCCGTTTCTTGATGCTTGTCATTTTTTATGTCTGTATCTGTCTCTTCCATTCAGTTTACACTTTTGGTTACCTTTTTCTTTTCTTTTTTTCTGGCCCCATAGATGTTTCAAAAGATGATGACCCATTGTACAGAGACGTCTTAAAGCAGATCACTAAGGCCATAGGAGAGCCGAGGAACTATGGCCTAACTGCTGAAGAGCGAGCACAGCTGGAACTTCAGGAGGCCGAGGAAAGCATTTCCCAAGAGTTAAAAAGAAAGGCCGAATTGGAGCGGAGGGAGGCTGAAGAGGAAGCAGAGAGGATCGGCCATTTGGAGGAATGGGTAGGTTGGAGAGAGGAGGACCAAGCTTCAGATTTATTTTTTTTATGTTCAAGTGGAACTTAAGTCAAAACTTTTTTGTTGTTTTTGGTAGAGTGAAGAGGGATTAGAACATCTGTCTGTTGTTTTATTGCTGTCTGTGTCCTTGTTGGGGAGATTCACCCTCTCTAGTGATCCTGGTGACCATTTTCATTGATAGCGAAAGGAAAATAAAATCCCGCATTTTGACTTATCACCAGAACAGGAATAGATGGGGAATCTTCCAGTGGGGACACTAGTTATGGTGACCTTGCTGACCACCTTCACTTTGGAGGGATTTCCTATCACTTCCTGTTTTGGCTAAGGGAGGGGAAGTGAAATCTTCCCAATTGCGCACTCCCTTGATCCAAAATAAAAAATAGTTTTGTCTTTAATTACTTTAGGTGTTAAAGGATAATTAAACCCTCGGGAGGTTTTTGCATATATCTTCTGCTAGCAATCAGTAGATATATGCAAAAACATTAAAAAAAAGTTACGAAAAAGGTTAAAACTTACCTGTGTCTCCCCCGCGCGCTCCCGTCTGAACAGCTAAAAAACATCAGGTGGCCGCAATGGATCATGGGGCGGGCGCATGCACAGTACAGATCTTTGGCCGGGAGACAAGGAGAGATACAAGGTAAGTTAATGCATGCAGCCCGGCAGCGTGCACACGCACAGACACTGTGGGACACAGAAGACGCAGCAGTCAGCACTGGATCAGAGACCGGCACCAGCACTGGAGGGACTGATGAAAACTACAGGAAAGAAGATGATCGGATCAAAAGGGATAATTTAAGGTAAGTCGTTACACTAGCATTGGGGAGGGGGTATCATTTAATGTCACCTTAAGTCATTTTTAAGTCATAGCAACTCCAAAGGGTAATTGTGTAAATGTAACACTTTCAAGTGTCTATACCTTCCAGTGCCCTCATCTGCTTTTCTCTCCACAAAGATGGCACCATCTATATTCAGGCACCATCCAGAGATGACAGTCATGTGTCCGGTGAAATAAAGAAAAATAAAGTGAGCTGTTAAATTCAAGCTTTGTCTCTTTCTGATTTCTCTGCACATGCCTGCATGCTGCAACGCCGGCTTAATGACCAATATAATAGTAGAAGGGGCTGGAAATGGTTGCCCAGAGTCGGCCATGTTAGACCGGGTCACCTTTTCCACATAGCAGCGCTCTGGGTCTTGGGGAATCTGGGCGCACCGGAAGTAAGCACAGATGCCTGCAGTCTGCTCTAAGGATCTGGGGCCACTTTACCTGCTCACAAATTAATGTCAATGTAAGCTAAATGTGCAACTGAAAGGTATGAGCATGTTAGAAGATTGCATGTCCTTGTATTACAGAACACTCGTCTTGAAGAGGTGAAGCGCCAAGAACAGGAACTACTGGAGGCTCAGTCTGTCCCTTTAAGAAATTATTTAATGAAGAACGTTATGCCGACTCTGATACAGGGGATAAACGATTGCGTCAAGGTCCGCCCAGACGACCCCATAGATTATCTGGTAAGAGTCTCTGCCAGTTATTTATGAAGGTGCAGATTGATGGCAGATCAGGTCAATTTACAACTGGTTGATATTGGGTATGTGTATGGGAAGTACTAGGGCATGTTTTGGGCATGATGGTAAATCTTGCTGTAATCTTGCTTGCTTCCCTTATGCTTGGCAAGGGGGGATTGTGATTTAGCGCTCGCTCTCTCTCTCGCTCTCTCTCTCTCTCTCGCTCTCTCTCTCTCTCTCTCGCTCTCGCTCTCTCTCTCTTATTTATAGATAGATAGATAGATAGAGTTGGGCTGGCTTTCCAGTCTTTAGTTGAGTGCTCAGGTGTTAGAGGCTTGTGGCCAGCAACTGTCTAAAGTGCAAGTTTGATAAGATAGATTTAGAGGGCAATAGCTGGGAGTCCTCCAACCTGACTTCCTAAAAGTCAGAGGAAGTCATTCCCCCCACCGATTGTACCACAGTGCTATGTCAGATGCCGACGCGACCCAATGAGAAACCCAGGCATTGCCACATGAGCATGCCTGTGTCATGACTGTCACTTTTTGAGAAGCAGGCAGTACCTGCCTATGTGTTCCGTCCTGCCATGAAATTTATTGGCCATTATGAGTTCACTTCGATGTCCAACTCTGAAAAACCAACACAGAAATCGGGGCAATATGATAACCTACTCTGTAACTATTTCCTAATTTGCTTCCCTTTTCCTAGATAGGCAGTTCAATTAAAGCATCCATTGCGGAGAACTATAGACATATGTGCTGCTGTTTCTATGCAATCATTCTGTAGAACACTGTACATAGCAGTGAAAAGCCGTGCCTACAGGTAACCCGTGGGTGTCTAGGCACAGGAAGGGCACTGCCATTTTTCAGGAGGAATTGAGGACAAAATGTCGATATACTTTTTTTGTTTGTTTTAAAGTATTGTTTAGACACAACGGGGGGAATTTATCATAACTGAAGCAGGCAGAATCTGGAGCAGTTGCCTGTGGCAACCAATAAGCATCTCTCTAGTTTGCTCAGTTAAGATTTGCAAATGAGAGATAAGCTGATTGGTTGCAGTGCAAATCTGCTCCAGTTTTGATAAATTCCCCCCAATGAATGTTTCCTGTAACATACAGAGCTTTCATTTTTTTTTTTAAGGTTCGCTCCACTTTAAACTATGTCATTTTCAGAAAGGTTGCCTGATGATATATTTCGGCCATTTAAATGTTATTTGTTTCTGTTCAGATCCTTTGCTATCATGATACCATGAATGTGCCAAATTCTCACTTTGCATTTCATTTTTTTCTTTCAGGCGGAGTATCTGTTCAAGAACAACCCTGAAGTACAATGAAAACTCTTTTTAAGATTTAAAGGTACACTGTGTGATTTCTGTTCTGTGCAGCCTGGCCCATGGCAGGCAACTGTCACAGAATAGAATGGGAGGGAATGTATCAAAACTGGAGCAGACAGAATCTGGAGCAGTTGCCCATAGTAACCCAATCGGCTTCTCTTTTCAGTTTTGGAAGTGAAAGAGAAGCTGACTGGCTGCCATGGACAATAGCTTCAGATTCTGTCTGCTCCAGTTTTGATAAATTGCACTCAATGTCATTCCACAGCCGCACCTCAGCTTATGCATGGGAGGATTAATAACTGTTTTAGTTTAAATTCAGTTTTCTTTAAAGTATCTCTAAAGCCAAAACGATTTTTTTTAGTTTTGTATAGAGTATGGAAATGTTAAATTAGAGTAGAGAGGGGTTAGAATCTCTCTCAGGTTTTTATTGCTGGTAGCAGGAACCATTACCAATTGCCAGTTGTCACCGACTCAGCAGCGTTCCTCCTCACAGCCGCCAGTGACAGCCAGCAGCCTGGCTGTCCGAGTCAGATGCCATAGCGACCCAGGCGGCCCGCACAGCATCAGGGAGATGTCCTGGCCAGGCCCCTACGTGCCCCGGGCCCCATAGCAGCCGCCTGGGTCGCTATGGTGATTGTTACGCCACTGCACACATCGATGACCTCATCGGTTCAATAAAACTTGTTCTGAACATGCACAGTAAAGGCCCGTCTGGGCCCCCTCCACTTTGTTAGATTCTTCATGTTAAATTCTCTGTTCGATTCCTATTGCTCTCTCTGTCACCGCTGGGGAAATTCACCCTCTCTATTCGTTCTGATGATCATTATCAAGGGACAGAAGGTTATGGGAAATCCAAAATTGTACAGTCGTCACTGGAACAGGAGTTGAGGGGAAATCTTCCAATGGGGACACCTGTTGCAGTGACTTCTGTCTAAAAACGGATTTCTCTTCATTTTCTCTTCACAACTTCCTGTTGTGTGTCCTCAGCACAGGCTGCGAAATAAAAAAAAGACCCTTGTCTGCTCTATGCAAACCTTAAAAAACTGCTTTAGATATGTATGATTGTGAAACAATATGAATCAATTCCATAAATAAAAATCATTTTATATAGTCTATTTTTAGGAGTTGATGTCATTGAAATGAATGCTCTAAAACTGGTTACATGATGTACTATACAGCTGTAAAGGTCTCTTTAAACCTGACCTCCGGCCTTCCCTTCAGTCTTGCACAGTTGTAGCGGCTCCTCTCCTGGACTGAAATAATCTCCTGGCTGGAGGATGTCCAGCATTACAGCTCTTTCTTCCCCAGCCTGACTGTTCCTGGTCCTCCTCATTCATTCATTGGATTTGGGTTCTTTCATTAATGGGTGCTCCCTCTTCAAAATGAGTATTGCAGCAAAGACTGCTTTTAATTTTATTCCAAGGGTACATTCAGATGGGCGTACACATCCATACGGCGTGCATGTCCGTAACAAAACCCAATCCCGGGTGGGACGGCTGCTGCTTGTAATTGTGCACAGCAGCTTGTTCTTCCGCATGGGAGGACGCAGTTGCACGCAATTACACGCCGTCATGCGCACACCTGAACCTGCACATTCGTGCAGGTCTGGGTGTCCACACTTGTAGTTGGGTTCAGCCGCGTCCTCCCATAGGGAAGAACAAGCTGCTGCGTGCAATCACAAGCAGGACCTGTCCCTCCCGGGAACGGGTCTTCTTACGGGTGTGCACGCTGTACGGACATGTATGCCCGTCTGAATGAGCCCTTACCGGGCTATTCATTTGTATTTTCATCTGGAATTCTTTTTATTTATAAGCTAAACAGCTTCTCAGTTTAAAGCCTTTCTTTGCTTTTCCACCAGGTTGGAGCTCTTGTTTAAAACTGGAACAGCGCAACCTTACATCATTATCATTTTTATTGTCTGTAAGATATAATTATAATAACTGAACTGGTTCTGCTAAAGAAAAAAAAACCTGTCAACATACAAGAAAATAGAACTGGCTTTGGTTATTATCCAGAAATAAGCACTTTATTCTGCCAGTGATCAAGCAGCTCCCAAAGACTCAATCCGCTGATCACTAGAGACAGCCATCTGATCTGCTTTCTGTTTTAATTTGTAAAGACACTTTCACCAAGACAGTTCGGGATTATATGGCTTTTATCACCCGTTTAAAATCATCTTAATTGCTTTTGAGAGGTTGAACTCTTTTGAAAAAAAAGTGTAATACCGCCGGTTCAGCACAAGATGGCACCAGCTGACTGTGTTATAGCAGAATATTCGGAGCCTGGCCTACGCTGAGAAGGTGGCTACTTGTTAGATAGATACAGAACTGCGGACATAACTGTGAACTGTTCCTGATTGCTAGAGACAACCCCAGATAAAAAAAAGTCCCTGTTAATTTTTGCCCCTGAAAGCTAGGTTCAGATGTGGGCAATCCCGTGATGCGCATCCCGGGACTGAGCGATCGTGCAGAATTGCACACAGGAATTGCCGCGCAGCCCCATTGATTTCAATGGGGTTACTTCTGCGCGGCAATCACTAAAAAAAGGTACAAGTACGGGTTTTTTTTTTACGACACGCAGCTTTTTTTTTTTAGCAGCGATCATATTCAATTGCAAAGGTCGTATCGCGACGGGAAACCGCACAATGTGCCTGGTGCGACTGGGGTGCCATTAGAAAATAATGGCACCGCCAGCGCGATCGGCAGTGGTGGGCGAGTCCATGACCGTGCAGTTTTGTGCACGATTGCCGCACGCTCACCAAGGTGTCAACCTAGCCTAAAATGTCCCTTATTTTAGTTCAATTCCAATGCCATGAAAAAAAATCACCTCTTGTATGTTACTAGATTTTTTTTTTTCGACTTTTTTACATTTTCTTTCATATTCTGGTCTCTTTTAGGCCCCTTTTAAACTGGTGGTCCGATCAGGTCCGTCTGTCTTGTTTTTAAGGCAGATCTACATGGAAGCCCAATGTTACTCTATGATCAGCCGGATGTCAGGCATCCGATTACCCCCAAATAAAAAAAACAGTTCCATTTTGGGGGACCTAATCATGACGGATTGGTGGTAATCAGATGTGAATGGACACATGTCCACTTACATCCGACTCCCCATGGGCCTAACATGGGTTTGCACAGCTGAGTTTTTTTTTTCCTCCATTGCAAAAAACTGAACGGACATGAAAGTCACAGGAGAGACATCTGTTCCGTTCTGCTCCAGTCAGCAGGGGATCCGTGCATGGATTCCCTGCTGATCAGGACGGATGGGGCCTGTGTGAAAGGGGGCCTTAAAGTGACTCTTGTAAAAATGAAAGAGTAATAATATCTACCAGCCTGGCAAGCGGTGATTGTAATCTTTGCACTTTTACAGAGTTAGTGGCCCCCAAAAAATTAAGCACCCTACCCACTGTTAGATGCTGCTTCCCCCTTTACATGCTGTAGTTCCACCTGCCAGCCACGACATCACCACTGTGATTCCCCGCAGAGCTCACTTTGTTTGCCTGAGGAAGGAACCAGGTTAGATTCCGAAACGTTGACACACAGGTTCTACAAACAAAGAAGAAAAAGAACAGCGCCTTTTCCTCGTGAAATACCGTTTTATTTGTCCAAAAAATTCAAAAACTGAATCATACTCGCAAACGGCGTCTTTAGCAAAGCATTTCTAAAGGACCAAAACAAGCCGGCATAATGTAGCAACCGACATCCGAAAAGTAGGCCAGTGTCTTTGTCCTACTAACGCGTTTCTAGGGTAATACCCTCTTCATCACTTGCTCTGATTTTGTTTTTTTACTTGGCCCTGGCATACACGTAATGGAAACCTTCAGACTTGTGTCTAAAGTGTGCTTCAAAAGTCATAGGTCTACTCTGAGCCGGATGAAGGGGACCCTGTGCGGCCCCGAAAGCGCTTGTTATTCTGGGTGACATCTATCGATAAATGTATTTGCACTGACTTATGAGCTTCTGTCATGCTGGTGTGCTGGTGACATCTACATTCTAAGCTAAAGTGTGCTTCAAACACAGGCAACTATTGCCCACGCACCATGAACCCTTACTACAATGAACCCTTCCTAAATGGATGGTGAAAATTTAATTTCATTGTTCTTATGTCTTATGTACCTCTCGTGCCCTTGTGGTTTTACACAGCTTGTGATACAACAGTCATATAAAAATCTTTATATTGACCTTGCACATATTTATTCACCTCTAAGGTCTATTTTCTCAACTCTTCACTAGACCATGAGATGTTCTTTTTTGTTTAGATCTGTCCATAGTTTGTATTCCGGTTACAATTATTAATACAGAATGCACAGTATGTAAAGCTTTTGAGGAAATGTATTGTATGGCAGTACTATAAAGAGAACCTAACATTTCATTTTTCCCTTCACGTACATCAGGTGAGCACCACTTGCCTGTGGGCGCACATTTTATGAATGACCATGGGGAGAGGTGGGCGGAGACACAACACCGGCACTGGTGTCTGTGAGACCTTCACCACTCCGGGCCGGGCTAAAGTACTGCGGGAAGAAAAGATTGAAAGAAGACGCTAGAACAAATAACAATGCAGCCGAGGCATAGACTTATTAGCACATCTTCACCTGGTGAAATGATTATGCCTGAATTTGGGCTTTAACTTTCTGGCCCTCCCCAGCATCATATACTCAACTTTCTTTGCTCCCCAAATGCTCATCCATGCCCAGAAAGCTGAGCCAATGCATATGTAGAGTGGGGAGTAAAGAGGTGTATTTATAAACAATTTGCAGAGCCATTCGTCCTGCAAAATTGCATGTACATTTGTTTTGTGGGAATGGAGGCAAAAACGAATGTTGTTGGCATATTTACTTTCCAGATCAAATGTAATATGAGGTAAATGCCACATTATGGCCACTAAAGGGAGCCGAGAATCATAGGAAAGAAGTCTTTATTTCTTCAGCTCCTCAGCTTCATCTAGTGGTCCTAATGTGGTATTTACCTGAAATTACATGTAATCTGGAATGAAATTGATATACATTATGAGGGTCATTCACTATAGAGCCGAAGGATCCAGTCATAGCTTCGGCTGCTCCTTTGGCTTACTTCGGCCGCCGGAGCCCTTTGATTCAGTCGAACCAAAGGGCTGCTGTGCGGGCTATTCACATGAGCCCGTATAGCAGCCGAATATGTTTATTAGGGATTCAACGATACCGGTTTGTTTTTGTATTGGGTACGAGTACCGATAAAGAATACTGAAAGCGGAAGTCCCATTAAGGAAGCCCGGCAGCGCGTACATATAATTACTCGCCAGCTGGCTTCCTGATTAGTAGGGTAGCCATCACCGGGTGACGAGAAAGCATGGAGCCAGCTTTCTGGCCAATCAGGAAGCCGGGGGGTGGGTAATGACTTGCAGCCTGGCCTCCGGATTGACCAGCTTCTTGACCAATCAGTAAGACGGGCAGCAAGTCATTACACGGCATCCTGATTGGCCGGGAAGTCAGCTCCATGCTCCCTCGTCACCTGGTGAAGAGGGAGCATGAAGTCGGCTTTCCGGCCAATCATATAGCCAGGGTGTGGGTAATGACTCGTCATTCGGCTTCCTGATTGGCCAGCTTTCTGACTAGCTAGGCAGTGAGTCATTACATGCTGCCCGGATTCCTGATACCTTGTCACCAGGCTTCCTGATACCGGAAGTTCGTGCATAGGTTTAGGCATCGGAGTATTTGGGTGAGTACGAGTACTGGCCCAAATACTCGGTATCGGCATTGATACTAGTATCGGTATAGCTACATCCCTAATGTTTATGACAGGTTCCCTTAAAATGTGTTGTTTTTCCCCCTGCCTATGGAAATTGTAATCTGTTAGACCTGCGCGGTTTTATGATTTGAAGAACAACGTCTTGATTTCCCAGTCTTTAGCAGAAATGAGAGCTAAGTGACTCTGGAGGAATTCTCCTAAACTATTGTTTGTCCCCAGCCCGGCAGATCGGCTCATTGCAGCCAATTATCTCTATATTGCACGCAGGTCTCTGGCAATAACCTACATTCCTTAGGCACTAAAAACGTATAAAATACTTTTCTTCTTTTTTTTTTTTTTGCGGTGCATAAAGATCCTGAATTATTAAAGCCGAATGGTATATTAGATAATGTATCCCTGACTAATATGATTTCTTCGAAATGAGTTTGATACAGGAATGGATTAGGGGATAGTTTGAGAAGTTTCTTCGAGAGCAAGTTTCAAAATTGATTTTCAGAATCAGCTGGAGTTTCGGATTATTCCTAAATTAAGGCCGGAGGCAAGAGAAAAGAGATATTCTAATAAAGCTGTTAAAAGGGAAGAAAGGGAAAAAAAAATACATTTCCTGTCATTACCCTTATGGGGCTCTTCTGCTTTACCTACGGTACATTTTTATCTGCTTCCCCATGGAACCTATTAATTGTTAAAGTGTATCTGAGCCCAAAAACAGAAATGTTGTATATTGCAGCTTTCCAGGCCTTAGATGTGGTGGCTGCATTATTTTCAATTTTTCAGGATTTTTTAAAATTATTTTATTTTCTCCTCGTAATCCTGCCAGTAACGTACTTCCTGTCCTAGAATGACCACACTCGTTCACCCTACTGTATCTATGGAGCAGCTGCTCTCCTGATTTGGACAAAAGAACACCTTCCCCTTTCCATTACATTAGGAAGAGGGTTAAACAGTTCACAGAAGATAGCTGGTAGAGCTGATAAAAAATTTTGAGATTTCAGTTTAATGCACGGAAAGTTACAGGGACGCTGTATTTTTTTTTTTCTCTTTTACTTGTACAAAATGAACTTCCCCTGAAAAAAAGATAACTAATGCAGCCGCCACATTTAAGGACTGGAGAGCTGCAGGAAAAAAATAATATATATACCGTATTTTCGGTCCATAAGACGCACCGGACCATAGGACGCAGGGAAATTTTTTAAAATTATTTTATTTTCTCCTCGTAATCCTGCCAGTAACGTACTTCCTGTCCTAGAATGACCACACTCGTTCACCCTACTGTATCTATGGAGCAGCTGCTCTCCTGATTTGGACAAAAGAACACCTTCCCCTTTCCATTACATTAGGAAGAGGGTTAAACAGTTCACAGAAGATAGCTGGTAGAGCTGATAAAAAATTTTGAGATTTCAGTTTAATGCACGGAAAGTTACAGGGACGCTGTATTTTTTTTTTTCTCTTTTACTTGTACAAAAGGAACTTCCCCTGAAAAAAAGATAACTAATGCAGCCGCCACATTTAAGGACTGGAGAGCTGCAGGAAAAAAATAATATATATACCGTATTTTCGGTCCATAAGACGCACCGGACCATAGGACGCAGACAAATAAAAGCCTTGAAAGTACTTAAAAAAAATATTAAAAAAATAGATAAAAATAGAAAATAAATAAAAATAGAAAATATTTAGACATGCAAATTAGTTTAAAGTTATTGTCAAATTATCCAACGCATGCTGGCCCTGCTAGTTTTTAATCTAGGCTTCAATGACCTTGGTAACAGAAGGGTTAAAGAGACTCTCACGAGTAGGCCCTTGGGGAGCGCCAGTGTTACCACTGCCAGTGAGCACACTCAGACACTGCCCTCTGCAGGAGGAAGTGGAGGCAGCAGCCTTGAGAGTGGTGCTGCGCAGGGCCGTAACAGGTATGCACCTTCCTACATTACCTCTAAAGCTGACCATAGATTTTAGATTGTTGCTGCCTGAGATGGCATTGGGTGGCAATCTGGTGATTTCACCCCCTGATTTCAGTGGTGAATGATTGGACATCTCGTTCAGTGTAAAGGTGGCCATACACCTTACGATTATCGGAAGTCACTTTTCGTCCGATGATCGAACCGTCGTATGATTGTCGTACGGCGGCCCCATTATGCCCCGATTATCGCAAGGTTCAATTAGCCATGATTAAAGAAAAGCACCTGGACGAATTGCGGTAATCAGCCGCACGTATTTTCGTTTGCTTATGAGCAGTGTAGATCGTACGATTTTTGACGTACGGAAACGCCACCAACCTTGCAATAATCGTACGATGGACCAAAGTTTTCTAACCTGCTTGAAAGTCAAAAGTCGTGCGATGGTACAGTATTTGCGGTAGTACGCTGCCCATACACCTTGCGATTATGGGACGAAAACGCAATTGCATACGATTATCGTACGATAATCGCAAGGTGTATGGGCACCTTTAGTGTTTCACTTTTAATAAGCAGGTGCAGGAGGTCTCTTCTCCCTGATCCATAGGATAAATATGCATGATGTACAGTTCAGCTTCCAAAATCTGTGGGTCCTTTGTATGCTGTAGGGGAAAAAAATAAATATAAATTAATGTAAAATATATATGTGATGTAAGTAGCAAAAAAAAAAATATATATACACATTGTATATGACAAGCGGTAGGCCTGCTCAGCCTGTTAGTTAGGAGCTATATCTTTTGTTTGTGAAGTTAGTGCCGGGATACGGCTAGGTTTTATTTTGTTGATTTCTTGTGAACCCCCGGTATGTACAGCACCTGTGAAAGCTCTTGTAAATATCACTAATAAACACTGCACTGTTTGCCACTACTCCCCTGGATTTGGTATCTGTGCCCAAGAGACTGCTTATTCCCAAGCAGCTTATGTGCCAGCTACCGATCGCCTGCTCACAATATATAAATTTTTATTTTTTTTAAATTTTTTAAATTTTATTTACATATGCATGCTCTGTTAAGCTGTACAGGTCAGGTTCCAAAAGCTGCAGATAACAAAAACAAGCAGGTCTGTAATATACATTTCATTTTTCATTTACAGGTTAACTTAGTAAACAACGTATACTGTATATTTCAAGAAGTTTAAAAATGTAACAATAAACTGACATTCCCCTTTACAACTTCAGGCAAGTCATTTTTAGATGTATTTACTGAACAGCTACAGATATTTTCTGCTTTGAAACTATAAACAGTGTATTTCTTTCATCCCTTCTTTACATGAAAATCTCCAACTTCCCCTGTAACAGCCAGGAATGTATATCAGGCTCATAGTGGAAGTGTCTTCTCCTTTAATTACAGATCCAGTGCTCACTGTAACGGGTTGCGCTGACACTGGGGGCTCATCCAGCCCTAAGCACCACTTTTCCTGAATTCACTAATTATTGTTGCTCAAGCCCTGAGGAAGGGGGAGTCTAATTTCTCGGAAACGCGTTAGATGTTTTTAACATTACTATTGGAGTAAACAACCTAAATGAGCCTTCAAGGGAGATGACCATTTTTTTAAAAACGCAATCCTAACCACGCTTTGAGGATTTGATGTTTTGTTGAGCGATCCCCCATTGTGAACCAGAGAGGCAGCAGCCTTAGATCATGACCAGGTTCATACACTGCACACATACTGTTATCACAGATTAACTCCCTCAAGGGGTACACCCCCCCAATTTTTCCATATTTACATCAAAACGTCCCCCGCACTGCAAGGGTTAAGTGCTCACTGGTCTAGGGACGAAAATAAAGAAGATATATTCACCTGATCATCGGCTATGCCTGGCTGCTAGTCCGGTCCATGCAACCTCTTCTCTCTCGGGCTCCGGCGGTCTAAGGACCTGTGACGCCATTACGTCTTATGCAGGTCTATTAGACGTGAAGACAGGGACGTCCCGAGGCTGGGTGACACCCGGAGCGGAGACCAGGTGACACCCCCGTCGTGACATCATCACGCATTCGTGGTTGTCTTATTACCGCCTGCCGGTGGCCATCTTGGTGACGCTGGCAGAGAGAGGAAGGGACAGTCACCCAGAAGGATGAGGTATGCCGCCGGGTCCCCTCCTCTCTCCTGACACTGTCGGGCTTTCGGTCCGTGACCGAGTGCTTGACTTTTCATAGGGGGTGACACCAAAATGACTGTCGGCCGTTTTGGTGTCACCCCTCCAATGGTGGCACCCGGGTGCGGGCCACACCCCCGTACCCCCTTTGTGACACCACTGCGGGAAGACACCGAGGTACATACGACAGCCAGAGGGGAAGAGAGGTGAGCAGTCATTGCCATGGGATCGAGGATCAGGTGACTTCTTTATTTTTGCCCCTAGACAAAAACAAGCACTTAACCCTTGCAGTGCGGGGGTAGCCCTACAGCAAGGGTTCATTTGAATAAATCCAGGAGTTCTTCTTCAAGGTATCAAACAAACGTCATGCAGAGTTCGGATTGGGAAAGGAGGCCAATTTGAAAGCTCCAGAAGCACTTTTTGCACAATAATAAAATTGGAGTCTCAGCACGGCACAAAACCTTACTACACGGGGAATACTATTAAAAGCCAATTGCACAGAAAAATATAAAGATTGAATTTACACGTTTAGCAGCGTTCAAAATAATCGCTGAAATACCGACTATTTTTTTTTCTCGTTTTTGACCCGAATGTCTCTTTTAATTTTGTCTCGTTTGGCACGCGGCCTCCTTTCTGAACTTCATACTGCGCGGTGCCTGGTGTCTTGTGCGTTGCAGAGATTTGGCATGGGCAAAAGCCCTTGTTTGCATTTTCTGTCTGCAGTGAAGCTGTTAATAATGAGATTGATGATAAAGTTGTTGAAAAGAGACAGTTGGAGAAGGCTGCACTCCATGAGTGACAGAGGGCATGCCCTGTATTCGCAGCCAAGAACGCCGCCTCCAGCAGTGTGCCGACAGTGCCTGGACACCGTGCCAAGACTGTTAGAAGGAGCAGGAGGAAAGACAAGCCTTTGTATCTCTATTAATACTGAACTTCTGGGTTCATGAATAATAACACCCGGGCCCTTGTTCTCCGTGTGCTGCGGACAACGCAACCTGGACATAGTCGCCAAGGGTCCCCAACTGTCCCTGAGTGCCAGGGAATCTGTCCCTGGAAAGGTTCATACATGTTATTTAGTTTGAATTAAACTACACCCCAAAACCTGATTTTATTTTTACATTGTAGGTTTTATATAGATTTAGATTTTAATATATCTATATAGTTTATATATAATGTATTTTTTATTATTATTATTATATATTTTTATTATTATATATTGTATATATATTATTTATTAATTATTATTA